>NC_045144.1:12193654-12431154 GCF_008831285.2 Nymphaea colorata
CACATGTAATTTTTGTATTAGTTGCCCCTCCCTAATCTCTTTTAGTAAGAGATTAGGGTTAATAGTTACAAAGGTCTTGCTCTCTCTCTCTCTCTCTCTCTCTCTCTCTCTCTTCTCCATTGGTCTCACACAACATACTCGAACACGATCATGCTACTCATTGAAAATTTGAAAAATTGTATCAACCCTATGTACTTCATCAGATTCTCCCTCGGGTTTTTGATCCATTATTTATTTTAGTTGGGCCTACAATCAATTTATTATGAATGCATATTAATGCAAGAAGTAAAATTTACCATTATTTGATGAGAAAAGCCAAGAGATAATGATACTCACAATGACTTTACTTGCTTTTTCTACTATTTTTATGTGTCTTCATGAAAATGTCAGTTCTTGATGGTTCTCTTCCATTCTCAATTGCCTATTCATATATCAAAAATCAATATTTTATAAAAAAAGGATGGACAAGTACAATAGATTGAGCTACATAAAACATTACTCACCGCATCTGTAGCTATGTATGCATGCTAAGCTTTCAGTACCTGCAATGTGAGTGAAGCTTCGTCATGCACAATTTTCTACATTTTTTTTTACTTTGTTTAAGCATTTGAACATTGACTCAATTATTTACGTAATTATACATTTGTTTCCTATGTAATGTTAATAAGAAAACATATTTTAGCAATAATATCAAATAAATGTACAAAGCTCAGACTCCCAATAGTAAACTATAGCATGCCATTGGTCAGGAAGAACTCGTGGAGGGACATCCTTCATACACATATAAAGTGTCCAATGTACCTTGTAATGATCTTTTTTAATGTTACATTTCCATTTTTTCAAATAACTAGCATGTGAATCCATCGGTTATGCAACTCATCAACCTCAAAGATTTGTTACAACTACAAAAATTCCATACCAGTTATGCAACACAGAAAGCTATTCACTTTTTAACATGGACAATATCAACCTCCAATAAAATGTATGAAAATGTTTCACTTGTCTGTATTTGAGGGCACATATCATCTTTATAGGTATGATGCATCTTTTTCCAATTCATGTAAGTGATGGGTGCAGTCTTTCCATCTCATGCCAAACCTCCCAAACAAGTTTTCAAATCTTTAGTATATTTTCCTATGAGTTTCCCAGCCTATTGAACTCTAATAGTATTTTTTTATCATGTTCTCCCTGTGCTATACACAAATCTGGAGTGGGCCCTTGCCTATTCACTTTCTCTATCATTCAATTGGAATAAATTAAGTAAAAGAAATGCAACTATTTCATGGTAAATATTAAATTTTGTCTAAATACTTGATGTAAATCGCTCTGTTTGTATAGACATGATCGTGTCACTCAAACTATGAGACATCTACAAAACAATTAATTAGTGTAAGAAATTTAATGTATGAAAAAATGTTTTTCTGATTAGTATGGAAAAACTTCAAATTGAGATTTATATGGCACGAACTACCATGTTCAAGTTCATCTACTTCCTTGTAATTGTACTTGATGCATGTCAATTATTACTCTAATCATATATGTTCTATTCCAACTTGTATTATCACTATGGTCATCTAAGATATTGGTTTTGTTTGCAACATTATCCCAACATGACTCAATATCAGCAGCAACATAAATAGATTCAAACCAGTCTTACTTAATAGGATCATGCACATAAAACACTTGTTGTGCTTGACTTGCTAATATGAAAGGTTCATCTTTCATCAATGTACAGCAATAATTGACAAGTGTAATTTCATATTCATTTACTTTCAAACCTCTTTCATGTTGACTAAGAACGTCAAGAAAAACACATTTGAATAATACAAACTTGAGATCACTATAGTACATCACTTTAGTTATGTCTGTCAAAACACCAGAATATGTTATATTTGTTTCAACTGGATTTCTGTCCTTTCCCCTTGAGAAACATGATGTTATAGCATTTATTGTAACACCACTATTTTGGGTTTTTACACTTTCCTCTTTGTCCTTTGTATGAAAATGAAATCTATCTATAATGTATCATTTACACTTTCTCGCTAAGGGTTGGTGCCCTTGAGAAAGCCATTTAATTTCTTCTACTACTATTTGACCACCTTGATGTAATTATTCAACCTATAACATGAAACTTGATGGAAAATTCAATTACTATCTGTGATAGAACAGTTGATAAATTTTTTTAAAAATGCATGTGACTTACATGCTTTCTAAACAAATCTTGAAAATCTTTTTGGTGTAGACGTTTAATTTCAAGAGGAGATTTTTTATGTTGCATACTTAATATTTGAAGATGTAATATACATATTCAATTAATATATGTCACCAAAATGTAAAAATACAATAATAGTAAAATATACTTGAAAAATAAATATCTTACTGAAGATATCATGAAATAGATGGCCTATTTAACAACACATATTGATGTACTTGTTGTTAGGTATTGTCATCCAATGAAAATACTTCAATCTTCCCAAGGATTTGACCATCTTCATTCCTTCATGGACAGTTGTATCTAGTTTCAACTCCATGTAAATATTGTGAACAAAATGTAATACATTCTTCTGATAAATAAACTTTTGTAATCGAAGCTTCGGGATGACATTTATTTTGTACATATGCTTTCAGTTTGCACAAATACCTACAAAATATTGAACATGAATTAAAAAAACCACAAAACATAATAACATAGTCTCATGTTATAAGATGAAAAATGCACCTTTCAATGGGATATATCCACTTATACTAAACTGGACTGCCTAAGGCTGCTTTTTCTGCTAAATGAATAGGCAAATTCATACTAACTTCAAAGAACAATTGTGGAAAAATCATCTCCAAATGACATAGTGTTAGAATAATATTTTTTTTCTAACCTTTCAATTCTTCTTCTCGCAAAACTTTAGAACACAATTCTCTAAAGAAACCACAAAACTAAACAATTATTAGGCTGACTTTTCTTGGCAATGTTCTACATACCGCTAATGGAAGAATTTAATGCATCAAGGTATGGGAATGATGACTTTTGAGTCCAATCAATTTATTTTCTTTCATCTGAACAGATCGTGCAATGTTTGCTGCATAACCATCAGGGACCTTTACATATTTTATGACTTTACAGAAGATATGTTTCTGCTTCTTATATAACCAAAAGTATGCAGAAGGAAGACATACTTACTGGAAGAAGAGGTTGTCTTGTAGACATAGCTCGTAAATGTAGACGAGCATTTAAAATGTCCTTCTTTTTTCTATCTGTTAACATATCATGTATAGGGAACCGGGTCTGGATATAGACCCGGTCCCATGGGCACGGGTACCGAGAGTGACTCGGTACCCTAGGCGGGTCTCCCTCTTATTTAATCCCACTTATGGTGTAATTGTTGATTAAGTGGAATAACATTTTCTCTCTCCTAGGGTTGCGGTTGTGCACCTAGGTTAGAGCTTCTCCGTGGTTTTTCACCTCTCTTTGAGGTTTTCCACGTATATTGTGTGTTCCTTCTCTTTCTCTCCATCTTGGTGTGTGTTTCTACATGGTATCAGAGCCAACGCGTGAGAGATCGTTGGTGTGCTAGTCGTGTTTCCACCGTTTTCCTCCGCTGCTGTTTCCGCCGTTTTTTCGCCGCCGCCGCCGTCCAGCGCTATCGCCGTCCAGTGCGCCGCCATCCAGCGCCGTCGCTCTCTGCTGCGTTGCCGCCCTCCAGTGCCGCCGCAGTCCAGCGTCGTTGCCCTCTTCAGCACCGCCGCCGTCCAGCGCCGCCGCTGCCCACCGCCGTCCAGCGCCGCCGCTGCCCACCGCCGTCGTTCTCACCAGCACCGCCGCCGTCCAGCGCCGCCGTTGTCTAGCGCCGCTGCCTCTTGTTTGTCGTCTCTGGTGCTGGGTATTCCTTCTCCTTGGTGATTGTGATGGCCGAGGAGATGTCCCTCAAGATCGATGATGCCCTAGACTCGGGCAGCAATACCAAGAGCTAGATCTTGCCTGTTCAAGTCACCTCCATCCGGCTGAACAAGGATAACTATCTCTCTTGGTCGGCTGCCCTAGAAATTGGGATAACCAGTCGTGGTCGCCTGTCCTACATTACTGGGGAGAAGCCCGCACCTTCTAAAACCGATCCGCGATGGGCTACTTGGGCGTTGGAAGACAGTCAAGTTAAAGTATGGATTATTAGTTCTGTTTCCGCAGATATTCAGCCTTTGATCTTGCGTAAATCGACTGCCTACGACATGTGGACGGTGCTTGCACGGATGTATGGCCGTAAGAAGAGAGTATTGCGTACGTACCAAATCAAACGTAGCATATACTCTCTTAAACAGGGTGACTTGTCTGTAGCCGCTTTCTTTGCAGCCCTGAAGACTAAGTGGGAGGAACTTGACTACCATGTGAATGATGACTGGCACTGTGGTCTGATCATGCCTTGTACTGGGACAAAGAATGGATGGATCGGACGTTTATTTTCCTTGGAGGCTTACGCGATGAATTTGAATCCATTAGGAGCCAAATTCTCAATTGTGATGAGGTCCCCGGAATTGAAGAGGTGTATGCCCGTGTGGAATCTGAGGAACAGCGTCGCCAGGTGATGCATATTGACACCAGTCAGGGGAGTTCACCTTCAGCCTTTGTTAGTCGTGCTTCTGGGATTGGACAGCGTCCTGCTCGGCGGTGTAGCCATTGCAACAAATCGGGACATTCTGTTGATTTTTGTTGGGACTTTCATCCTGAGAGGCGGCTTATCCGGGGTCGTCCTCCTTCTAGCCGCCGGAGTCCTTCTGTGCCTGAGCCTAGTCAGAGTGGTCCTTCAAATGTTGCCAAATCTAAGCTTTCCTCCGATCAAATCAAAGAACTGCAAGCGTATATCAGCCGACTGTCTACTACTCAGGAGGATGCTTCCACGTCTGAGGGGGCTAAGTTAGCCCAAGCTCTCGTGGCCACTAGTGACCAAGGTAATTCCTCACATGGTGATTGGATTGTTGACAGTGGCGCTACGCATCATATGACAGGGGACCCTAAGATGTTCCAAGAATACAAATTGTCTTATGGGCAGCAACGTGTGTCTATGGCTGATGGTTCTTCTATCTCCGTGGCTGGAAAAGGGAGTTTGTCCTTGTTAAATAAATACTGTCTTCATAATGCTCTTCATGTTCCCAATATTCCTGTGAATTTATTATCTGTCAGCAGTATTACTAAAGAACTCAACTGTAATCTGATCTTTTCTGCTGATCGGTGTTTTCTGCAGGACTTGGTGACGGGGCAGAAGATTGGGATTGGTTCGGCTATTGATAGACTCTACAGACTGCCTATGCAGGTTGCGTCTGCTCTTATTTCAGCCACTAGCGGACAGTTGTCAGGCATGGAAGATAGATCTACTATTATGCGATGGCACGAGCGGCTTGGTCATCTTCCGTTTCCGTTGATTAATAAGTTGTTTCCTAGTTTGTTTCATTCTGTTTTCATGGACTCATTCACCTGTGAAGTGTGTCAGTTGGTTAAACATGTTAGGGCCTCGTACCCTATTTCATTCAATAAAACCACTCGTCCATTTGCTTTGGTTCACTCTGATGTTTGGGGTCCTTCGGGAGTACCCACTTGTCGTGGTTTTCATTACTTTATGACCCTTATTGATGATTACTCTCGTTGTACGTTCGTGTATATGTTGAGAGAACGTAGTGAAGTTCCCGTTATTGTCAAAAATTTTGTGGCCTTTGTGGAGACTCAGTTTCAGATGTCTGTCCAAGCTTTTCGCACCGATAATGCTAGAGAGTATGTCTCTCAATCCCTAGATGATTTCTTGAAGAGCAAGGGTATTGTTCATGAAACGTCCTGTAGTTACACACCTCTCCAAAACGGCGTGGCTGAACGAAAGAATCACTATTTACATGATGTTACCCGAGCTCTTCTGTTCCATCGGTAGGTTCCCAAGCGCTACTGGGGTGATGCGCTTCTCACTAGTGCCCACCTTATCAACCGTATGCCTAATCGTGTGTTGCAGGGCCATTCCCCGTACTCTATGCTTTGGCCAACTCAGAATCCCTGGCCTCTTACTCCTCGGGTGTTCGGGTGTGTCTGTTTTGTTCATGACCATAGTCTCACCCTCAAGAAACTTGATCCTCGGTCTATTAAGGCTGTCTTCATGGGGTATTCCTCCACTCAGAAGGGATACAAATGTGTTGATCCTACCACTTCTAAAGTCTATGTTTCCCGGGACGTCACCTTCCATGAACATGAGGCATACTTTCATGGGAATCCTCTTCAGGGGGAGTATCTAGGGCACAGTAGTGAAGAGTATTCCTCAAATCAGTTGATTCAGTTTATGGATTTCTTGGATTACAAGGCTAGTGACAGTGGGGCAGACACAGTCAGAGATGATAGAGATCGTCACATGGACGAGGGCCTTGTTGACAATCAGCCTACAGCCCGTGATCACTTGTTTGGCCAGGTGTACAGACGGAAGAAGACAGATGTGATTGAAAATGTTGATGTAACCAATTTCAATCCTGTGAGTTCCTCGGATGACCCAAGTCTAATCAATGAAGAGCTTCCTATAGCCTTGCGCAAGGGCACCAGGTCTTGTACTTCTCATCCAATTCAAAGATTTGTCTCTTATGCGAAATTGAGTAAGAATTACAAATGCTTTATAACATCCTTGTCTAAGTCTATTATTCCCAGGTGTGTGGAAGATGCTGGAGAGGATCTTAAATGGCTACAGGTCATGACAGAGGAGATGAATGCCTTGGCAAGGAATGACACTTGGGAAGTTGTGGATATTCCCAAAGGGACTCATTTAGTTGGTTCAAAGTGGGTGTTCAATGTGAAGTACAAACCAGATGGTACTGTGGAAAGGTATAAGGCTCGTCTTGTTGCAAAGGGGTTCAGCCAGAAATATGGTATTGATTATCTTGAAACCTTTGACCCTGTTGCCAAACTGAAAACTGTGAGGGTCATACTAGCACTTGCCGTGAAAAGGGGGTGGAGCATGGATCAACTTGATGTTAAGAACGCATTCTTGAATGGCCATCTAGAAGAAGAGGTCTACATGAGTATACCTCCTGAATATGTTCAAAGCAAAAAATGTTGTCATCTCAAGAAAGCCTTGTATGGATTAAAGTAGTCTCCTAGAGCATGGTTTGAAAGACTGAGGATAGTGATGAAGACAAATGGATACAAACAGGGAAATGGTGATCACACCCTGTTCATTAAGCAGAGAGATGGCCTGGTGAGTCTTCTTCTTGTGTATGTTGATGATATGATAGTCACAGGTGACGATAAAGAAGAAAAAAAGAAGATGAAGGAGAGGTTAGCTGTTGAATTTGATCTTAAAGATTTGGGTAAGCTAAGGTACTTTCTGGGGATAGAGATTTCTCGGTCAGAGACAGGGCTGGTTATGAGTCAAAGGAAATACACTCTGGATCTTCTAAAGGAGACAGGAAAACTTGGATGCATGCCCTTTCTAACTCCAATAGAGTCAGGTACAAAGATAAGCATCAAAACTGGCAACATCCTAGATGAGGAAGGAAAAGGGCGGTATCAGAGGCTGGTTGGTAAGCTCATCTATCTTACTCTTACTCGCCCTGATATTACTTATGCTTTAAATATGTTGAGTCAGTTTATGCATGCTCCTACTGATTGTCACTGGAAGAGTGCAGAAAGAGTGTTGGGGTACCTAAAGAATGACCCAGGAAAAGGATTACTCTATACTCAGCAAGACCAACTTAATATTGAAGGATACTCTGACGCAGATTGGGCGGGATGTACTGATACTAGGAGGTCTACCACAGGGTACTGCATCTTTCTGGGGGGTAACCTGGTTGTATGGAGAAGTAAAAGGCAGGAAGTTTGCTGTAGATCCAGTGTTGAGGCTGAATACAGGGTTGTGGCTATGGGAGTTACAGAAATGTTATGGTTAAAGATTCTCCTAGCAGATATTGGTGTTGAAACAGAAGAGAAGATGAGAATGTACTGTGACAACAAGTCTGCAATTAACCTTGCGAATAATCTCGTTCTGCATGACAGAACCAAACATGTGGAGATAGATCGCCATTTCAGACGGGAACGCATAGATTCAAAGGAATTGATCCTGCCATATATGAAGTCTGAAGATCAAGTTGCAGATGTTTTAACCAAAGCCTTATGTACATCTCAATTTGAGAAGAATGTTAGCAAGCTTGGCATGTTCGACATGTATGCCAAGCTTGAGGGGGAGTGTTAACATATCATGTATAGGGAACCGGGTCTGGATATAGACCCGGTCCCATGGGCACGGGTACCGAGAGTGACTCGGTACCTAGGCGGGTCTCCCTCTTATTTAATCCCACTTATGGTGTAATTGTTGATTAAGTGAAATAACATTTTCTCTCTCCTAGGGTTGCGGTTGTGCACCTAGGTTAGAGCTTCTCTGTGGTTTTTCACCTCTCTTTGAGGTTTTCCACGTATATTGTGTGTTCCTTCTCTTTCTCTCCATCTTGATGTGTGTTTCTACACTATCGATGTTTAATAATGTCCCAATCAAATTGTCACAAATATTCTTTCAATATACATTATGTCAAGATTATGTCTCAACAAATTATGTTGCCAATATGTCAATTCAAAGAAAATGCTCATTTTCCTCCAATTAAGTGGTAAAGGAGAAGCACTAACTTCAGAAAGCAAATCTGATCTAGAAAGCATTTAAGGAGCATCTCTAAGTTCAAGATTACCATCATAAGAAGACTTATCATGACAAAATCTATGATTCCTTGGAAAGAAAAGATGACTCGCCATATAACAAAATTTGCGATAATTTTTTAGATGAAGAGAAAATGCTTCTTTGTGATATGAAGGACAGGTCAAATAACCTTTTGTACTCCATCTAGACGAATATGCACATCCTAAAAAATCATTGATGGTCCACAATAATGCTACAAACAACTGAAATGTTTCCTTGATGTATCATATGTTTGCATCCACAATTCTTTCAATTCCTCTATAAAAGGTTGCAAGTAAACTTCCATATCTTTACTTGAGTAACCAGAAATAAGCACTGAAACCATAATGTATGGTTGTTTCATGCACATCCATGGTGGCAAGTTCTACGATACAAGAACGATTGGTCATGTGCTATGAATATCATTGTTCCAAAGGGAAGTGAATGATGGATTTCATTCATCAAAAGAGCTCCATGCTAACGAATCTCTAGAACATCCCCTTATCATGTCATCTCATTAAAGTAGTTGTTTCAAACATGTATAACCTTTGAAGCCTTGATATCAGAGGAAAATACCATAATATTTTAGCTACAACCTTCTCCTTCATTCTTTTCACTGAATCTACACCACACTGAGTTGTTTCATCTTCATTTGCTTTCCACCTTGATCTGCACAAAAAACACAAACTTATTTTTCAACTAAATCTTTTCAATATAAGATACAATTACTAGCATTGCATCAATCTTGTCATAGCTGAGACCAAGTTGTGCAATGGTTTTCTTCATCTCATAATAAAACTTTGGCAACTTTTCACCTTTAGGTAATGCTTCCTTACGCAATTCTAGTAACATATTTAATGACTTGTTGCTCCACCCATTGAGACACTTTATATGAAACAACCATACAAGAAATGGCAATTCGCTAAATTTTGTGCAACCTGTATATAATTCTAGTGCAGCGTCTTTCAACAACTTTGAAAATGACTAGAAGTTATCATTATGTCCTTCCATAGGTTCATCTTTTTCATCAGTTACATCAAAATCAACATTAGACATTTGATATACATCATGCAACAATCCATGCATGCCATCCAAAGTTTGATATAGAATGTAGTTACATGACAAACACTAACATTTGGTCTTCAAATCAATGACAACATTTTTGGCAACGACAAACTCAATGAATTCGTTTACTCCATCCACATACTCAACACCTGTCTTATTAAATGTACATAAAGTTAGTCATATATGAACCAAGACATTTGATGTTCAACTTTTCATATGTTACCTTTGCATATGAACCCAACTTTTGTCAGCCATAAATGTAACAAATGCTAATACAAGAATTTCTTTTTAAAAAAAATCAATACAAAATAATATTAGTTTAAATATAAATTTTACATAACAAGTCTAAAGCCATGACACATAAGAAATGAATTTGAAAAATTAGAAGACAAGAGGAACTGGAAAGCTTTTTGACCCTTATAGTCATCATCGTGAAGCATGTGTGGGATAGAAATGGGATCGAGGCCGCAGGTTTTAGGGTGGAGCTTCTAACCACTACACTCATTTACAACTTCTTCTTGTAATAATTCTTGAACCCCCCAAATTTTCAAGAAAAATAGGTTTGTTGTAGGATACTTGGATCCTGAGAAAAGTACAGAAACATTATAAAATGCTTCAAGAAAAATACATATTTTTTGTACTCTCTCCCATTCATCTGCATCCAGCAACCAAGTAAAACTAGCATCTTCCATAACATATCTATCAAAAACAAGTTTGTACATAAGTGCAACTTTCAACATCAAATAAGTAGAATTCCATCGAGTTGCAACATCTAGAAACAACTTCTTTTGACCACGAATTTTAAATTCATCTACTATAACTTAAAAGTTGTGAAGTCTTGATAGAGAACATTTTATATATTTGACTATCTCTCTAATATTACCAAGTTCATCTCTAATAGCAAACAACCATCTTGCACCGTTAGATTTATAATATGTGCACAATAACATACATGAAAAAATTTACCACCTTGGTATAGATTTACATCACTTTTCTCTAAAATTTCTTTCAATGTTCTTACAAGAACATCATTAGAAGAAGCATTGTCAACCGTAATGGAGATGATCTTCTTCTTTATTTCTCATTCTTGAAGATTTTTAGCAATTACATTTGCTAGATTCTTCCCAGTATGGGGTGGTTCGACTTGGTTAAAACCAATTATACGCTTCTGAAGTGTCCAAGCATGATCTATGAAGTGAGTTGTAATGGAAATATACCCAATTTGTTGGTTATACATCCACTTATCTGTTGTCAAAGCAATGGATGTAACACCTTTAAAATATTCCTTCAACTTTTTCTTTCTACCTCATATAATTTTGTGACATCTCTTTTTACTGTTGTCCTTGAAATGAGTACCCAATTTGGAAAAGCAAGCTTCATTAAAAATCTAAACCAACAATGTTCAACCATATTGAATGCATACTCATGGCAAACTACCATCTTCGCTATTATCTCTCTTATTTTTTCGGGATCAAGTTTGGCACCCTTACTCATTGATTCCTTTGTAAGGCTTGCATCTACTTTTTTTGACATCACCCATAGTCATTCCAAACTGAAGAAGTCCTTGACCTTTGTCTTTTCGTACCACTATTAAGCATTACTTCGCCAACTTTATCCATGCTTACATCCTCATTTTCAACAGACTTCGAATAAGTAGGATCTAAACTGTCATCAGCTATAGATTGTTGTGTTGAAGTTCCTACATTAGGTGGTTCTGTTGAACCTGCTCCTGAACTGCATAGTACTTGTTTGTCTTTACTTGTAGTATTTTCTTTTGGAGAAGACATTCTTCTTTTGTAGAGAAAAGGACTAATCTGTAATACAATATTTACCTCAAGTTATATAGTGCATTTTTTTAATATACAATGCTTCTTTCTTAAAAATAAATTATACAGATAAACAGGTCCACTCTACATATAAACATGCACAATAACCAACCATTCTTTATATTGATACACAAGTACGTATTTAAGAAACAAAAAGGAAAAAAGGGATAAGTATTATTAGCTACTTTGCCAAGGTAATTTCTTATTTCTCAAACTATAGCAAATAACTCAAGAATGATATGATGTAAATGACTTCAATCAAGATAACAAAGGGTTGGTGACCAGATTTTCATAAAAAAGCACTACGTTAGAGAATGAATAAATCCAATCGTAAATGTGACCAGATTTTCAACCTCTCTCTCCCTCACACACACAGAAACAATGCTCACTGCCCTGTCCCCTTCATGTAATTTACGGAGAAGGAATAGTTGGGAAGAGGAGAGGGAGATACAACCCACTCTTGACAAGCAGTATAAAAAAAACTCCAATAAATTTCAATTATCATGGCTGGTTTTAAATACAACAAGTAGTATAAAAATAATCACTTTTCAGCTGTCAGTCTTATTTTCATTTTTAATCTTAACCTCTTACCAATTGATAGGAGGTTATAGAAACTTGTGAAATGGTCATCTCTAATTGACAAGCTACAGAAGTTACAAAATCACAACTTGCTGTAGTGTTTCACATGATAAAAAAAAGATACATAGTAAAAGGGGAATAGAAGTTACAAAATCACAACTTGTTGTAATGTTACCAATTATCAATTCAGTAGAAGGCACCCTGTTCCTCAATTGTATTTGTTGTAGCACAAAACGTCCAGGCAAGTAATAGTTATGGAGTGGACTGAAAAATAAGAAGACAAATTCAATCCAATTATTGCAAGTTTTCAATAAACATGGATTAAGGAAAACCATGACGTCCAATTTAAACAATGATGGACCTTGAGTTATACAGTCTGCCATTGGAAATGGAAGACTAAACCTGACAACCTTTCACTGAACAACATAGATGATGATCATCCCACTAAACAGAAGTTACAAATAGATTGCTAACCCAACCATGCATTATGTGATCAGAATGTCACTGCCTAGGGTGAAGACCTTATCAAGTAGCATAAGTCACAAGGTGTATCAAATTTCTTGAAGGACAGATAGTGAATCCAGGTGCAACATAATAACTTACAAAATGAAAATTTTACAATGTTTAAGAGACCAAAAAGAGTAGGCAATATGGCTCAAGGGAGTGGAGAGATGACCCCATAAATTCAAAGTTTCAAACTAGAAAAATACTTCAGATGTTGTACATATTAATACTATAGTAACCATGCATTTTTTATGCATAAGTGAAATCCATAGAAAACAATAGTTGGAATAAAGATGATAAGAAAAGTTATTGGTCACTTAAAAGATTGACCTGAGAAACAGAGACACAGGGATCCAACCAAGACTTCTAATTTACATCAACAACAACGGTTCTAAAGAAGACTAAGTGTGTGAACCAGAGAAAAAGAAAAACCAACAAAGATTAGGCAAGCATTTATTTTTATCAACAAAGAAGGCAGTCTAAAATACATAAAAAAGAAAATAAACTAATCACTTGCATGACACTTTTACATTTATTGTGCATGAAAACTTAACAGTGGTGGGGAATAAGATGTGATGATGAATAGATGGAAATTCCAGATTGAAGAACCAGAAGAACTCATAAAATTGTCAAGATATCAGTCATGGTGAAGAAAAGGGAAAGCATTAAACAGTACCAAAAAAGTGGCAGAGAGAAAGGAACCACTTCAATTAATTATAGTTGGCGCTGATATTTGGAACCTACAAATTGTGGATAGCCATACAAGCATAGCTAATAACAGTAAAAATAAAACATCATTAATAACCAACAAAGCCATCAAACTAAACCAAAAAATGAAGATGGTGAATAACCAGAAAATACAACAGATCGATAAAAACCATACTGATAGATCTGTAAGAACAGATTTCTAGAAAATGCAAAAAAGAACACAAATCACTTGCCATAAATCCATACCAATAGATCTATAGAGAAGAAGAACAACAAGGAGAAGAAGAAAGGAAGCCCGAAGGGGTACCTGGCATGAAGGCGGGAGCAAGAGCTGCAGCAAGAGCGGGAAACGAGAAGGATGACGGATGCGTCTGAGACAGCAGCGTGAGAAGGGGAAAGGCGACAGATGCGTCTGAGGCAGCAGCGGCGAGAGAAGGCAGCTGTGGCGAGAGAAGGCAGCGGCAACGGAAGAGAGAGAGCAGTTGGAAGACAGCAAGAGGTCTGGTCGTCGTGGTCGACAGAAGAGGGAAGACAGCAAGATAGAGAGTAGACGAGAAGAAGGAAGAGTGAACAGAAAGAAGGAAGACTGGTGAAGACCGACAAGAGAAAAAAGTTTTTAACCTAAACCGGTGAACTGGTTCCGCAAACCGGTTTATCCAAATTAATTGATTTAATATAACAAGTCGAGTCGAGGTCTTGCAACTCAAACTCAACTCATTTATTGATTCGAGTTTAACTTTCAGCTCGAACTCGACTCATTTATAAATGAGTCGAGCTCGAGCCGAGCTTTTTTGAGCAAGTTCGAGTCGAGCCTGAGTTGGCTCGACTCGTTGTGCAGC
Organism: Nymphaea colorata; assembly: GCF_008831285.2. NCBI lineage: Eukaryota > Viridiplantae > Streptophyta > Magnoliopsida > Nymphaeales > Nymphaeaceae > Nymphaea > Nymphaea colorata. The sequence goes on from NC_045144.1 coordinate 12,207,848, forward strand.
CCTACTCTCATTGTTCTGTGTTAGCAAAGAGCAACAGAAAATGGAAGAAGAAGCAGAGGCAGAAGTCGGTGGCGGCTGAGAGAAGAAGGCAGTGCAATGTAGGTAGCCACCCTCCCTCTTCCCGTTTTCTTTTCTTTTCCTCTGCCTCTCCCTCTCTCTGTTCTGTGTTCTTATCTACACTCTCCCGCCAGCTCTCTCCCTCTTGTCTGTTTGTCTCTCACTCTCTTTGCATTCTCACGCCAGCTCTTGCCCAAGCTCCCTCATTCTCAAATTCCCACATAGGAACTCATCTCTTTGATGCTATCCTTCCATAGTCACATTCTCTCTCCCGTATGTTCCCCCCTCATTCTTACACTCTCCTTCTCGTCTATTTTTTCCTTGCCCTTTCTCTCAGTTTCTCTCTATCGTTCTCCCTCTCTCCCATGTGTTTCCCTCAACCGAGCCCTCTCTCACTAGCTCCCCCTAGTCCCCTGCACTATCTCATATCAGATTTCTCTCTTTCTCTTTTTATCCCTCTCACGCTTGTTAGCATTTTTTAGGATTGACAGTTTGGAAGAACATGGTTTTTCCCTCTTACCAGAAAATAGGAAGGTTGGTAGCAATGGCAATAGACTTTCTTGACGTTTGGTGGCTGGAGGAACACTTGAAGGCCTGCTGTGGATTGGGCTCCATAAGATGGGTGAGTACAGCTAGACAAGCTTATTTTTGCTTAAAAGTATTGATAGTTATCTTGTTAGCATGATGGATTTATTTTGAAGCATTTAGGGAGCATGGTAGATATCTCATTGCATAGGAAAGAATTGGGACTGCTCTAAAGGGGCGTTAGCCGCCTAGATTAGGCACTTAATGAATTGATAGTGTGCATACTGTTGCATTTGGGAAGATTCATTTTTAGTGACCCCAATCGTGCAACCTCAGCATTGTTTGGTGCTAGCAAGCGAAAGATATGAATTGATGTTTATAATAATCTGAAGGTATATTTGCAATCAAAGGATTGAAGAATGTTAGATTCAATTAAGAATGGGGGAAATCTAGTGCGAATGTGTGGAATGTGAGTGAAGGCACTCCATGACCTCATAATTATAGGAAAGACTTGAAGAAAGGTTCCTCATGCTGATTCAACCTATTCATACCTACTTGAGTTGATAACCTTCAACTCAATCGTCCTGTTTCTTACTTAAATAGATTATTTAAAACAAAGTGTATAGAAAACTTAATGTTTTGAATTTTCACAAATAGACCGGGTACATCAAGCAAACCCTGAGCAACAGGATCTAGAGCTCGAGTTGATTTTGAGATTAGTGTTGATGTGTGATAGGTATGGTGACATTCCACTCAAATTCCTGCTTGATGCCAAACATGGATTGAATGTTGCATCCTTAAGTGTGAGTTTTAGCATAGTTGGATCCTATAAATCTGTTTTGTCTGACTGATGCATGATATGATGTGCTTATTGACATGTGAATGTATATGTGAGATTGATTGACTATTTTTAAAATGTTGTGTGATGACATATGCATGCTACAAATTATAACTACATAGGATAGATTAGGTAGAGTATCGAGTCGAGTACCTCTTAGACCCCGATTATGCATTAGTGAGCATCCTATCATAATATTTACTTAGGAAAGCTACAAGCCAATCATGGATCAAGATTCCTCTCTATTGTTTGACTAAGTTTCATATGATGTGATTGTTATGGTTTGATTGTTGTGATTGTTATGAGTTTTTTGTCTACATTGTTGTTGAGCAGTGATTTAGTTGAATGGACTTAACAGGAAAAAATACTCATAGAGTGTGGTTTGGCTAGCCAAGGGTATCAATTGAATGTGCGACCTTATAAAAGTAGTTTAGAGTCTGGTTGTACTCATGAAGTAAACCAACATTGTTGGTTAGCAAATCTCATTATGAATATGTTTTCATAACGACAAATTAAGAAAGAATAATTGATTGGAAGCCAGTTGATTATGACAGTAATTTAGGATACATCCTACCCTCACCATTGGTCTCACCTGTTTGGAGCATAGGTGGTACATGACCCTAGGATATCGTTGTGTGATGTATTTGAAGCGTGCTCCCACCTTCCCAACATGGGTGTCTTAGGGAAGCTTGAGTAACTTTCCTTGGAACTCACACATCCTTAGTGGATTGCTCCACCGCTATAGCATATAGATATTTGTATGGTTTCAGGCCACCAAAGGTATTACCTCTCAATTGTAGGTCGTTCGTGGTGTGCACATGCCTATGCTTTGCACGCACAGAAGCTTTCAATTTACTGAATTGAATGTGAATGAAATGAATATGCATGAATTGAAATTGAATATGACTAATAAGTGTATTGATTGTGGTCATTGAGTCATTTTTACATATTGTGGAATATGCAAGGAACTATAACAACAATTTATGTGAATGCACATATGCATCATGACATCATAATGATTATGTTTCTTTGGTTTGTTGGACTCTAGATTTGAGCCCTTACCTTAGAAAGTTGCGGATTTATCTGGCTTGTTGTCATGCTATGAAGGCTCAATCTACTGTTGTTTATCTTTTTTAGGTTTTGGTGGATGGGGCAGTAGGTAGATCAGATGGCTCAGCTCACATCTTACAAGGGACATTTGGGTGTATAGTTGTGTGAGTGCATCATTTGTTGTTTTGTTGATGTTATGTTTTTGTTTAGACATCAACGTTTTGTTTTGAGGGCATTTTTGTCATGGATATCATTGATAAATGTTAAGTCATTTTGTCTGAACTGATTTTGATATAAAAATTAATTATTCACCCTACTGCTACTTAATTTGCATAGCTCCATTTTGATTGTGGTGTCGTCGCACCTTGACGTGTTATGTTGAAAAGAAAAAAGAATTGGGTGTGAAAAGTCAGGGTGTGACAATTAATGTCGTTACGCATGAATCAGCAATGTACGTTTACTTTCTAGTAAAAGTAAATCAAGAAGAAGCAGCTAGCTCAGAGCAACTATAAGCTTTTTTATGAGAAAAGCTTTTAATAGCATCTGTCACATAGGTTATTGCCTCTTATTGCAAAATTGAATAAAATTACAAGCCTCTACTGAAATTTATCTCCATGAAATCCAGAAGTTTTTGTTCCCTCTAGGTTTGCATACAACAAAGTAGAAATATGGTACCTAAAATTGGCTTTTGGTATAAGGATGACTCTTCACTGGCATAACTTATACATCAAAAAATATTTGGCAAGATATTGATATTGAAGTACCCAAACTTAGAAAACCTTAAAGGGGTGTTTGATGGGTGTAAATTCTTTGGAAAAAAAAATCTAATGTTTATGTAATGAACAGAAAAAATTTTACATAATATATATATATATATATATATATATATATATATATATATATATATGAAGGATTCAATCTTACCCAATGTAATTGAATGGTAAAAAATCAGAAATTTGTCACTAAAAATCAGTCACTACATTAGCATGAATGAAAATTCAGGCTTAGATATAAACCTGTGGAATAAATCAAGTATACATAATCTTAAAATATCTAAGCTACAACACGCTAGAAAAGAGTTAAGAAACGTCCTCATGATATAGTGCTTCATCTATCCCAACAATAACTCCAAGCAAAAACCACAAGCTTTGGACCAAAAACTGGGTTTTGCATTGAGAAATAGGAAAGGGTACCTATGGGCTTGCAAGCTACGTAATTAGCATAAAAGAGTTTTCTTCGTCATAGAGCGTGGAATTTTATAAGGAATAAGTTCTGAGAAATGTCAGCCTTGACTAAATAATACTAGTTGAAACTCCTATGGGAGATGTATTTGAAGCTAGTTTTAGCTATAAATAGTAAGTTGGAGGGGAAGGGCAAGAACAGTAAAGGAGAGAATGCTCCAGTTTGTTATAGACCAAATTTTGTTAAACAAAATTTTTGTGAATTACACAGTAGCCATGCTGCACTGAAATAAAAACTGAATAATAAATTAATGTAGCCTTGTTGTCCCAATTAGAATTAATGTAGTTCCCTAAAAAATAAAGCTATAAATGACATGAATATGTTTAAAGGGGTTTCTTAAGGAACAATTGGAACCTAGACCTTTTTTAAATACTATAGTGAAACAGGACTTTACGTTTTCTAAAATGGAGAGATGACCTGGAAAAGAAAGTCAATGCTGACAGAAATGAACATGACAATCTTAAGTTCTCTCTCTATCAAATTCAAACATTCTATAGACACATTAAACTTTATCATTTATTCTATATTTAATTCAATTTAGAGAAGGAAAAGGAGTTGAATGGGTCATACACAAAGAAAGGGGCTTCTGGGTTGTCCTTTTTCTAATGAGGCAAGCCTCAACCACCAAGCTTTACCAGAACACCACCAAGGGAAAACTGAGGCAACAAAATGGCAGAGCTCGGGGTTCTCCACTTGAGTTGCGTGGTTTCTCACGGTCATAGTTCTTAAAATCCAGTTTCTTGAGGTGAATTATTTTAGCTTGCACTATTTCATATGCATATGACCTTGATCATCTTATGCTACTGCAACCCTAACCTATTCCTCTTTGACAATAAGCTACCGCCTCCTTCTTACTTTATGTGCCACTATTTTAAAAAAAAAAACACTCTATTTCCAAAATTCCATACTCCAAATTATATCTCTCCGAGTGTATAACGGTTATGGAAAAGGCATATCACTCGTCTCAAAATGAGTCAAGATCTGTATAGGTATCTTGATGGTTCCATTTCAATTCCACCACAATTCATTCAACGAGACATTAAGAATGAGAGAGGGGAGACAATTTTCATTCAGAAAATTTATAATCCTAAATTTGTAACATGGATGAAAACGAGATCAAAGTCTTGTTGCATATATCACATCAATGCTCTCTCAAGAAGTGTTGATTTCTCTTTTTGATGATTGTACCATAGGATGGATATGGGTCAGACTTGCCGAAACCTATTCTCAGATTTGAGAGGCACGTATTCTATATTTGAAGAAGGAATTTTAGAATCTTAGTAAAGGGTCAATGTCGGTTATAGAATATTTGGGATGTGTAAAAAGAGAGCTGATTAGTTGGGAGTTGCTGGATACCTTGTTTCCAACAACAAAAAAGTCCAACAAACTCTTTGCAGTCATGGACCAGATTTTTATGCCTTCACCACTGCTTTTGAAGTTTTGCCTAACTTGCCCACCTTCAATGAACTTCAAGGAAAGCTGCTTCAACGTGAAATGAACATGAAAAAACTAATAGAAGGAACAAAACAAGGAAATGCTCACAATGTCTTAATTATTGAAGCCTGCTACAAGTCATGGAAAAGGAAGTGGGGTTCATCAAGGAGGCATGAATCATGGGCACATTGGACAAAATGGCCAAGGTATTTAGCCAACACCGGTGACAGGAAGATTTCAAACCAATACAACAAAAAAAGTGCAAACGTGTTTCTAATGTACCAATAAGGGTCACATCAAAGTAAATTGCTGGTTCAACCCACAAAACAAAGGCAATAAACTTGAAGTTCAACAAAACGTCAAACTTTCACCAGCCAATGTGCAACAAATATTAATGACTGCTATCTCCAAGATGATGATGAAACAGAATGACTAAGATGAATGGTATTTGGATTTAGGTGCTGCTACTCATGTAACTTGAAATGATGGTAAGTTACATGATCTTTTCTCTTATTCTGGCAAAAGTAATATAGTTATAGGTGACAAAAGTTTTCATCCTATCACACATGTTGGGAATACACAAATTTTCTCTTCCAACATCACCATTTTCACTATCTTTGTCAAATGTGGTCTTTGCTCTAAATATCAAAAAGAATATTATTTCTACTTTTGAACTTGTAGATGATATAAACTCATTCGTTGAATTTACTTTTGTTTCTGTGTATGTCAAGCATCTTCTAACAAAGAAAACATTCGCTAAAGGGGAAAGACAAGGAAATATGTATGTCTTCAAGGAAAGTCCTTATTTCTCACAGTCCTCTTCAAATCTAGCTCAATTGAATACTTTCCTTCTAACGCACCTTCACAAATTCCAAGCTCTAGTTGTTACCAATCAGATGTCAGTAAGCCAGATTTATGGCATGGTCATATGTGACATTGTCGTCATGGGTTTTTGAAAAAACTTGCATCAAATAATCTCATTCCAAAATCCAGTCTACTCTTTGATTCTTATGACAAAAAATGTTCTAGTTGTGAACTATGTAAGAGTCATATACTTCCTTTTCATAATATAAATAAAAGAGCTTCTGAACTTTTTATATTGTTTATTTTGATGTATGGGGATCAGCCCCTTGTCTGGCTCCTGCTATTATGTTTTGTTCATAGATTCGTATTCTCGATATACTTGGATTCACTTCAAGAAACAAAAATCAGAAGCATTTAGTGTCTTTCGAGAATTTCCTGTCCTGGTCCTAACGTAGTTTCACCTCATGTTGTGTATTTCCAATGTGATGATGGGGGAGAATATTCTTCACATGACTTTATTAACTTTTTTACAAGAAAATAGGATAACATACTGATTTCATGTCCATACACCCCACAACAAAATGGCGTAGCTGAATGGAAACATGATCACATCATAGAAAGTGGCATAAATATAATGCATGATAGTAATAGTCCAATTACTTTATGGACTGTGGGTCTTCATCCTGCTATACACATAATAAATCATCTGCCCATGATAGTTTTGGATTCAAAATTTCCTTACTTTCACTCTTTTTGGTCGAAATCCAAAGTACAATGACCATGTTCACATTAACTCGTCATTAAGAAATAAATTTCAAAGTAAAGCAGTCCAATGCAGGGCTATTGGTTATGCAGATGAATACAAAAGTTTCAGATGTTATGACCCTGCAACGAAACACATCAAAGTATTAAGAAATGTTGTGTTTGACGAGCTACTACGAATTCTCAACCCATGGAATCATATAATCCTTGGCTAAAGTGTTGAATTATTTGCAGGAAGCAGCCTAGAATCTTATCCACATGATGAGGTAAGATCTCCACACATCACGCAAACAAAAGGAAACAAAGAACTTGTTCCAGCTATAAAAGAAGGAGAAAACAATACTTCATGTCAATTTTCAGGACAGGTTTACACTCGTCAGAAAAGAGGGATAGATGGCAATCTAACCTTTTCTCATGATGAAGTCTATGATGATCGACCTGTTAGAAGATATGAGCGAGTGTGACACCCTATTCATAGATGGGTAAGTTATGATAACTTTTCCTTAAGTTTTGGGCTCTTTTTGTCTCAAGTTATAAAACAAGATGAACCTATTTCTTTTGAGGAAGCATCCAAGTCGTCACATTGAATCAAGGCAATGAATGAAGAAATAGATGCACTACATGAATGTGGGACACGAAAATTTGTTTCTAAACTCAAAGAAAAGAATGTTGCAGGATCGAAAATGGATTTATAAAGTCAAATATAAATCTGATGGCAGTGTGGAAAGATAAAGGCAAGATTTGGGGGCACAAGGCTTCACGCAGTAATATGGACAAGATTATGATGAAACATTCAGCCTTGTATCAAGATGGAAACAATCCATGTGATTATATCGTTAGTAGTTGAATATGGATGGAGACTACATAAAATAGGTGAAGAATACTTTTCTTCACGATAATTTGAGGGAGGAAGTATATTTGGAACAATCTCCAGGATATACGAAGGGAGACTCTCATGCATGAGCTTGTAAACTAAGAAAATCTATTTATGGACTCAAACATGCTTCACACTGATGGTTTGATAGTTTCTCATGCAAGATTCAAGAATGTGGTTTTCAGGGATGTCCTTTAGATCACTCCCTTTTCATTTATCGAAAAGAAAACATATTTTCTTTACTTCTTTTATATATTGATGATATTGTTTTCACAAGAAATTTTGATAAACAGATAGGAGACATTAAAGTTTTGATGATACCACTTCAAAATGAAAGAGCTTGGGGATCTAGGATTCTTTGTTGGAGTGGAGATTGATAGGCACAATAATCGTCTCACATTGACACAACAAAAACGCATTTTGGATCAACTGAAAAAGACAGGTTTCTCTAATTGTAAGCCTGTTGGAGTATGGAATTTCCCAAAAAATATACAGGTAAATGAGTATGAAGCATTAAGGAATGCGCCACATAAAAGTTGGCGATGTTATTGCTCAACTACTCCATTTTGTTGGAAGGCATGGGGACAAGTAAACTAAGGGAAAATGTCATTAGCAAAGTAAAATTTTCAAGGTAAATGCCTTGAACTCAACTGTCTTATTAGTGCAAATGCTTTTAACAAAAATACCAAATTGGGTCTTTATTTCGATTATAAGGCTGTTGAGAGTACATATGACTTCAAATCTTTCTTTCAAAAGGACAACCCAAGTGACTTAAGAATAATCGTCAATAATAATAAGGAAATAACATAATATAGACATACTAATAACTCTGCTAGGACCCCACACATCAACATGAAGAAAATCAAATAGATTCGAAGTCACTGGTACTAATAAATGAAGAAGTAAGAGACAAAGCTTGAAGATTGATGGATGACCTAAAATATGAGATGCCACTGAACGGAGTTCAGTGGGCAATGAGGAAGTCGAGAAGGCTGCAATACCCACAGAATTAGACATAATGTAAATGCCCCCCTTCTCATAACCTCCACCAATCGTCTTCCCAATTTGTAAATTATGAAATGAACCTAAACCAAAGTCAAATGTAACACGACAATGTAATTGTATCTCAGTTTACAAGATCATGAAAATAAGTAATTGCCTGCCACTAATTTCGTTTCTCTTTCTTTATCTCCCTCGGCCATTAATTTGGTCTCTCTCTCTCTCTCTCTCTCTCTCTCTCTCTCTCTCTCTATCTCAAAGAATACCTATAAACACATAAAATATAAATACAACCATAATAAATTTCCAAGTTTTGCCAACCATTTTAAGCTGATAAAGTTCTCATCTAACTACGCAGATTTTTCTTTTAAATCGTGCATTTGGTTTTAATTCCATAGGGGTCAATATTAATAGCCACCCATAGCCTTCCCAATGCAGAACAACCAAGTTGTACTCACATTCACAACGACGGAATACATCAGCCTACCACGAGAGAGAGAGAGAGGTTTAATGACGCCTACAGATGGATGGCTCCTCCAAAAAAACGTACTCATAAGGTGAAAAATAAGCGCAGGTTCTCTTAACCAAGCGGGAAACTCCTGCTCGAGTTGGGGCCATCTATGGGCAGTTGCAGTAGCTAATGTCGAGTGCCAACAAAATGATGCAAAGATTCCCAAAACGCCCCTTCCATGTATCAGCAAAAATAGGGTTTCTATCAGGTAATTGGTCTTTTGCTGATAATTTTAATAAAATAGTATGCTGAATGCAATGCTGAGAACTCTTGACTAACTTTTAAAAAGAGTTTCACCACAAGCGTCAGAGAACCCTTTGGGTGTCCTATTGTCGAGGTCTTCAACCCTAACCTAAACTCAGTTTGTGTTATTGGTGTCATCTGATTGCGTTCTCTTTGCATAAAGCAAAACTTCCCGGTATCTGAAACAACGTTTTGAGTAGAAAATGAAGAAAAAAGAGTTTAATGTGGGTATACCAGCACATGGTCATCAAAAGGCAAAGATATAGACTGCTTTATCAAATTTTAAAAGATAAAGACCAAGAGCTAGGTTGGATTTAAGCTTCAGGGATTTGATCACCTTTACGAATTTAGGACATTGAAACCCAGTAGAAAAAAGAAATTACGGTACCTCATCTGCTAATCAAGACCAATAAACCAAACATGCAAATCGTTAACCTGACCACTATACACACATGCACGTGCATACACCGATACACTCGTCCATGAAGTGGTGTACGCACCTCCTTGCGTAATATGTGTCAACCATAATTTTGACATGGCATAAGATGTTTCATCAAAAAGGGAAAAAATTACTGCTTCATATTTACAGAAAGAAGCAGAAAGAAACAAATAGAAACTTTATGCATCAGCATTGGAACATCCATATACACAAAAGAACATAGAACATTAGCATGTACAAGATAATAATAAAATTACACTTGGTGAAAATGGTAGAAGGTCAGCTTCTACAACGTCATACCATGTCAAAAGATGGGCCTAGAGGTCAGAAAGGAATTTCCCTTTCAAATCCATGCTATGTACAACTATAGATAAACATTACCTAACAAGACTAATCTTGCTCTCTCCGGTAAGAAGATAACGAGTTCAAGAATGAGGTCCATCTCTTGGTGTACCCACGTTGCTTTCACTATTGTCACGCCGCTTTTTTGCCAAGTACTTTTTGTTGAATGCTTCAGCATTTTCTGGATATTTTTCCAATACAAAATGCTCTATACATTTCAAGTAAGAGAAATCTTCACGGGTCCCATTTGCTGACACAACATGCAGGCACCGTGTCTTTTGGTGAGCACCATGCCTGTCTACCTGATTGAATGAAAAGCAAAGATAGAACTCAGATAAAGAGGCTTCATAAATTGAATCACTTGCCCACTAAGCAAGTATATTTCTTTCTTGAACCTGAACAATAGATACAATAAAATGATAAATGCAGACTATAGTCATGGCATAATATCGGCTGCTTATGGGCTTAATGCTATCAGACAAGTTCTATGCTGTATCTAAGGCATGTTGATCATTTGACTCCACAAGCAGTTCCAAGTTAGAAGATCGTCATGGAAGCATAATGCTACAGGACGTTGAAATACTTCAGCATTTTCCCAGAGGATAACAATGTTATTCTACATTTATTAAAATGTCCAACCAGGGCCATGCCCCCAGTGCACAAAACAGCAAAAGCAAGTATCTGAAAACTAAAGAATTGGACACTGAACTATTTCTAAAGAAACATTCATTTCATCTGAAAACTATAATTCAGGGTTAACCACTTGAACATTTTTCATTGGTGACATTAACTCACATATCTTCAAGCGAATTCTATCTACAGAATTCCCATATTTGTTGTGGTCATCGCCTGATGTCCAAATTTATCGGACAAAAAGTGATAGTTTTTGTTGTTCCATGCATCTCCGTGAAACAAGTGAGTCTCCTATGAAATAGAAAAGTCCAAGGTCCACTAACAATAATTAGGATTCCCCTCCCCCCAAAAGAAACAATTTGCACCAGTATATGCAATTAATTCAAGAGAAGATGATGAAAACGAAAATAATCCTCTAAAAGTATTATTTTGATATATCAGAATGATGCAACACTCATACGCACAATTACAAGAACATGTTGAAATTGGCTGAATAAGGTAAAAGCTTCAAACCAACTCTGATAAGGAGTGGGGATTTTTCAAGGGCTATCCATCAGTATCACCAATTCTCACTTTAACACCAAGAAATTAGAGAATGCCCAGGTCTTCTCATCTATAATACCTGATATTAACAATGTCAAAATACAACTTAGTTTTTGATAACATATAGCCCTGAAAAAGATGCTTTTTGCAATGTGTTCTGTTTTTCATCTGAAATTATGTTTTTATTTTTTTTTCCTTTTGACATTCTAATATCCAATTTAATTTGTAAGAAAATTGGTAAAGAAAATCATGATTTCATAATTTTTTCTATCATTCTATGTTTTTTATTTTTGAATATTCAAAATTTCAAGGTTCAACCAATCCTATCCTCAGACTCGCTTGCTCCCATTTTTTTCTCTCATTCTCTCACCTATTTTTTCTCTCTCCCTTCTCTTTTGTTTTTCTTGTTTATAGCCATCCTCCCTATCCTACAATTGACAAATTTAGGGACGGAAGGGTGTTAAACTATAAATCCTCCACCAGCACGTTGAAAGAGGAGTCTCATAGGATTCCACATCCTTGTAAAATGTGTTAAGATATTTAATGTCCTTGTAACATGTGAAGAGTCTCTTAGGATTCTATGTTGTAGTTAATATCCTTGTAATATGTGAAGTCTCCTAGGATTCTATGTTGTAGTTAATATCCATGTAATATGTGAAGTCTCATAGGATTCTATGATGTAATTAATATCCTAGGATTCTACGATTGGAGACTCTTAGAATTCTAGAAATGGGATTATAAATAGAGGCCGTGCAAACCATTTTGGCTACGGCTTATTCTCCTCAGCTTCTTTTTGTTTTCATTCTCTTTCTCTCTCTCTCTCTCTCTCTCTCTATCTATCTATCTATCTTTCTGCGTGAGTGCTATTTTCTGGTTACAGGTGCTAAATTTCTATCAAATGGAACTTAAAAGTTCCATATTGTGAGTGTGTGTATACCCACACCCAAAAGATTTTGAAATCACTTTGCACCTGTGCCTGAACCCAATGTGATACAAATGAGAGGCATGCTTTTGTTCATCTCCCATTATCCTTTTATCCAATACCAGTTGCATCATGTAACGCTGAAAAACAACTCTCAGTATTCAAAATTAGGAATCAAGAGGTATTACAGCTCCAACTCATTTCCCTCAACACGTAATGTAAGTTGCATAATGCAATAAGTTAGCAATACTTAGATTAGTCAGACATGAGTGTGCGGATTAGAACAGACATGCTCATTTACATGAAAAATCAAAGGAGATTACAGATTCACAGAACTATGTACCAGAAATCACCTAGATAATCTGGATACACCAAGATAAAGTCTTGCAAGCAATCCATGAACATTAAATGATTGGATACAGGAAATCCCCAGATAGAGAAATGTTATTCAGCACAACAGCACACGAAATGGTGAAGGTAAGTTTGAAGGCCCTGCAGCATATACCTTCATGAAACCAATTTGACCTAATTCTTCACGTTTAACTTTAAATGAAAAATATGGACCGTACTAAATCCAAACTGGCTAGGCAGACATGGTGAATAAATGAATATGACAAGTGTTTCTTAGTCAAACTCAAATGTGGACAGCCAGCTGGCTGATTTTGAGTAATAAAGTGGTTCAAGCTTTTACCGTGGTAGATAATTAATTTTATAAGTAAAGAAATATGTACCATAAAAAAGTCAAGGCTATCACTGATTTTTGATGCTTTATTTGGATGATAATGGAAAATATTTTCCAGTACAAACTTCTGATCTTCTAATGAAAGTCGGTCACCGTCCTTATAACTGTACATTAGATACAAAAATGAATATCAATTATGCACTTAAAACAATGTAAAGATATTTCAACTTAAAGGAGCACAAATATGAATGAACATGAATGGATAAAGTGAGTAAAATGTAGAATGACAAATGCTATAAAGCGTTTTCTATCACTTTCTTGCGCTGATAATACAGTGAACTGCCCAAGTTGGAAAGAGTTGGAATATACTTACAACAGCAATAAGGAAACACCGAAAGCATCTAAACAATGAGATCTTTGTTCATTTCATTAAGGATATCAGGATCCACATACAGCTTGTCTGTTTCCTAGAAAGCTATACTCTACACATTGAACTTATAATGATCTCTCTTTCTCATCCAAATGCTTGTTTTATGTTTGTCTGGTATTGTTATGACAAAAGATGATGTATAGATGTTTAACTAGAGCCTGAGTTGGACAGCGAGAAACTTTTGGGATGGGATTCACATGAATTTTCCTCCTATGTCAAGGAACTTACAATTACCTTGGTAAAGAAACAGATATTTTAGTTAAAAACTAAAAGTACTGTTTATTATTGGGTATATGAATGCCTACATGAGTACCTGGAGGAAAACATAAATTAATCATCCTTCTTGAAATAATGGGTTTTCTCCTGTTAGGTACGTGGACATGGAAGATGGAATTTTAGATATTTGACAAATTTCATAATTACTGAGAGATACTATGCTATCTTGAATTAGGAGAAACATAAAAGTACTAGATCAGGACAACTCTGTAATTGTTTCTTATCAAGTTTCTTATCAATCTGGCAACAGGTTGTCAACTACACAAAGGATTTCTCAGTTTGGATATTCGCTATCTATTTCTTTTTGTAGGTAAAAGAGGCCTAATCATAATTTTCCTATTTTAATAGTGAAGACATTTTACTAATGCTGCCCTGACAAAATATGCATTTCCTTTTTTGGAAACAAAGATACTTTCCAGAAAATTTTGGTCCAATGTTTTAAAACCCACTGACTTGGAACTCGACCCATCCAATCCTAGTTCATGACTCAGCAAGTTAACTTGGTAACTCGGGGGCCAGGTTTTGTTAAAGACTTGAATACATATATAACTTAAAAATAAGCCAACCTAACATCAAGTAATAACTAAGTTATATTTCCTCATCTGACAACAATAAATTGGACAAGTAAGCTGCTGCTCCTACTCTATAATTGCATATTTCAAAAAAATTATAAACAAGAATCAATATATCAACAAAAAACAAGTCAATAAGAAACAAACACTAAGATCAACATATTCAACATTTACAATTATATAGTAACTAACAAACTCAACATGTAGGTTAATGTTACAAAAAATTAAAAATCCAAAAGTGAGAGGCCAATGTCCTAAGAAACAAGTACACCATACATGAAGTTATGCCTAAATAGCTTTGCCTTTTCATTTGCAATATGTAAATTTAATAAATCAACAATAATTCCAAATTCTTATATCTTAACAAGATTTGTGTCATAATTAAGAAATAGCAAACCAATCACCTCATTAATTACAAAATGGAAAGTTTCTCACCAAACTAAACTAAATGAGTTTCGGCCAAGTCAAGCTGAGTCAGCCCGAGTCACAGCCGGGTCACGTTGAGTTTCAACAAAAAGAAAATGAGTCCCCCTACTAGGTTGACCCAGTAGAGGGCCGAGTCCAGCAGAATCAACCGAGTCAATGAATTAGACACGACGAGTTTTTAAACACTGTCTTGGTCATTCACTAGTGGGTAAGACAAGCATTTTATGCTTAATGCATTCAAAGGAATTGACAATGTTTTCCCAGCTTTTTCTTGGATTCACGACCAAGAGGAGAAGTGCACCTATGCCTGTGACATTAAACAAACACATGGCCATGTCATTAACAAAAAATCCCTAGTTGATATCAAGCAAGCAGTCCCTGAATTCTCTTGAAGCCATAACTGCAATTACCACAAGCAAGTATTCTATCTAAACTCAGAAACAAGAAAGAACAAGGAGTTTAAGTATCTAACCCACAATGTAGAATTAAAAAAAAAAGGGAACCTTGAACCACGAAGAATTCTTCTCATTGACAGCAACAGTGGCTCAACATCAGCAAGAATTTTGTGTTCATCCACTGTGAACATAGACATAGGCTTCCCTGTTGCTGTAAGTGGACCAACTTTGTTGACATTTTCTGGTATTTCTGTGGATGCATCAGCATGACCTGCACCTCTATGAATCTGACCATCTGATGTGCTTGTCGCATGAGAAGATGAATTGGGCATCTTTCCAGATTTAAAGGCAAACCCTGGTGGATTTGGCCGACGTGGAGTATCTTTTTCTTTGTCAGTTTCTAAAGCTTTTGTGCTCACTTTCCACTTCAAGTCTGCATCTGAAAATCCCCAACTCTGGGACGCACATGTGGCCGTGAGTTCTTGTGATGATGTGACTTTTTCAAGGAAAGGTTGGGCATTATTAGTCTGACTTTGTTGCATTTCAGTTGTGCCCCAGCATTCCCAACTCTCTGACTTGCTAGATGTAAGTTCATCCTTCTGACTCCATTCACCCCAAGACTCTGAAACAGGAGCACCAAGACTATCAGCTTTCTGGTTCTTTGGTTCCTTTGGATCCAACGAATGCAAACCATGGCTGTCCATTAGTGAACCAGAAGGTGATATTTCTGGAGTCTGCTTCTTTGCTGACCCAGAACAGATCCAACCACTTTCTCCCAGTTGTTGGTCCATCTCAGAACTATGTCCATCTTTTGATCCCCATCCACCACATAAAGAACTAGCAGTGTGTTCATCTTTATTCCAGGA
Organism: Nymphaea colorata; assembly: GCF_008831285.2. Classification (NCBI taxonomy): domain Eukaryota; kingdom Viridiplantae; phylum Streptophyta; class Magnoliopsida; order Nymphaeales; family Nymphaeaceae; genus Nymphaea; species Nymphaea colorata. Next base: position 12,223,713 of record NC_045144.1, read on the forward strand.
ACTGGAACTTGAATCAACTGAACAAGGATCATATTCATGGTTCTGCAATTCCTTCTGATCCCATGAGCCAAAACTATGTCTAACCACTACTGCATCAATTTGATGTGGATCCGTATTTTGCTTCTTTTCTGCCCCAAAACAAGGCCAACCGCTTGCCTCTACTTGCACCACCCCTTGACTGACTTGTTTGTTCTTTGATTCCTTCCCACAACTAGGCCATGAGCCTTCTTTGGTATTCCATGCTTTTGCTGTCTCGGTTTGAACATCATCACCCCAGTCTCCCCAACCGTTAGATGCCACAGCCAATGGGGACCCATTTGACCAACATGATTTGCCTAAACTTTCCATTGCAGTAACATTATCATCTTTGGAGTCCCATATATCTTCATCAAAGGAAAGTTTCTCACCATTTAATGGGCTATTTGGAGACCCACAAAAATCCATGTCAATGTCATCGACATCTGCACCAAGACACAAGCTGCTCAATTCCCTATCATTTGGCATTTTGTTCACCAAGTGTAAAAAGTTATATAAATCCGAACACTCCATCTGACATAAGAGGACAAGCAATATGTTAGAATACCAAGAGAAGTAAAAAAATTCAATATGTTATAGATGTAAAATGCAAGAGTACTAAGAACTAACTTGATTGTCGGTCCATGTGATTTCAAATGATGCTCCTGTACCCAGAGCTACGCGCTTTCCCCAAGAACATGATGCAACGACACTGCATAAAGAATCACTATGACACCTTTCTGCTGCTCTCTCAAAACATTTCATTGGTGTCTACAGACAACGCAACTAATCAATATGCTGATACAAGTTCCAAATTTGATAGATTCAGCAATATCAGATATAAATAACTTACATATAGTGTAGATTCGGTAAATGGTACGGGCACTTCAAAGGTGCGAAACAATGCCTTATATCCAGTAGTGTTGAAGCCAAGAAGGTTACCAGTGCCAGACATGCTACTACCCACCAAAATAAGGTGCTCTTTCAGCACCCCTTTTGCAACATTTTTCATTGATGATGATAACCTCTACAAGAATAGAATATGTATTCATACCACACTTAGAAGAACAATATAACATAAAGCAGCAGGTTTAGCCAAATATGAAACCAAAACACAATACTCATGCATGACAAATGTATAGAACTTCAACTTCTTTATTTGCATAACATAAAATTGTTGTAACATATAGTAAATCTGCAAAATCTTCCCATGAAATAGAAACCGAATTGCCAAAGCAGAAGATCTGAACAAGTTCAAACTTAAATTTATTTAGGCAGTTCGGGGAGCAATCTTTGCAGCTGCCCTGTCAAAAATTGCAAAACTAGTCCTGTTTGGGAGCAACTCTTTTCCAAAGTTTGTGGTAGTGAAACGGGTTTTGCCAATCCAAATCCCTCATTACTTGCTGTTTAAACTCCACTCCAAGTTATTCACTACAACAGTGATAGGTAAATCTAACACTTCAAAGAGCATAGCACAATAAGTATAGCATTTCACTGATGCTTGAAAATGACAGGATCAATATACCATAACAGCAAGATTTATTCCATTGATTTAAATACAGATCCATATGAGAAAACATGCTATTAGACCTTTCATTGTCAAGATGATAAAACCCAAGAGGAATAATGAAGAGAGGAGATCAAAAAGATTTCTTCTGCATATGCTATAAGGAATGTCATCAGGTCTACCAACGTGAGTTGGTCAAAACACCTTTTTAAAAGGTAGCAATTAGAACAGAAGATGATCTGCATTAAAACTAAATCGGACTTGAATATAATATGATTGGACCTGTATCTGTAGTTCTGTACAGATCCCAATGAGTAAATCTGAATGGCATATAGATGAATCTTATGATATAAAATTGAGAACAAGGACTAACTTTGAATCAATTTTTCCTGCAAATTTGAACCATTTGCAACCCTACTGAGTAGATGCATGACTGTCTTAAATACACCCAATCAATCAAAGGCTAGAATCGCTAGATCTAACATAATTGGTAGTGATAGAACCATAAATTTGAGTCAGAGCAGGAATCCCAAAAAGATAGTTTTGTTTGACCCATATTTTCTCTATCAAGGTCTCATGTGTAGGAGTCAACCAAAGAATTCATTGAAATGTTAAACTACTGGAAAAAAAAAAAAAAAAAAGCTTGAACAATTGGAAATGCCAGTATGCTGAAGCAGCTTTAGCCAAGACACTGAAGCCACAACACCATCCAACAACCTTGTGCAAAGGTAAAATTAGTACCCTCCCCAGCACCAACCCCCACCCAAAAAAAAAAAAACGATGAAAATGCACACAATAACCCAAACAGAAAAGGAAAATATACATGTCACATGTTCAATGCTGAAATTTTTGCTAAGGAAAAACTAAAAAGAACTCATATAGTACTTTGATTCAGAAAAATAACAACCAGATAACAGTACCTGGATTGACTGATCAAAGGCACATGAAATTCCCAGTCTTTCCTGAATTTGCTGAATACCATATGGAATACAACGTGCCTCATCAATCAGTGGCATCACAGCCAAGCAACAGTCCATGGCAATCCTCCAAGCATCACCTTTATTTTTCAAAGCACTTCTCTGAATCACAACTTCAAGAGCCAACTCACCTCTTTCTGATTTTGTGGGATTTTCAACCCAAGATGTTGCACTGGGATTCACCCATAAAATGTTAACCATGTCTATTCGTGGATCACCTACGACAGAAAATAAAAATGAGCATCAACCTATGTACAAGAAATAGTACAACCTTGTTAAATTGCATCAAGTATCTCATGACATGCAGTCAAAATAGAATATTCCAAACTTCTGCAGAGAAACAACCCATTCAAGAACAAGATCAAATAAATGGATAATTAAAAGACATCCTATCACGCATTTTCTCTTCACAAATGTTCCGCTTCATAATCAAAATGCAAACACTCTGGTCTATGTCCATTGGTTGATATTCTGGTTTATGTCACATGGTACCATTTTGTGCTTTCTCACCAAAAAGGTACTTTTTCTCCTAATGAATAAATTTGGAAAACCTTCTCCAAGTAAAAGGTTTGCAAAAGTTCTCTGTTCCCATAATTATTCAGTGTAAATTCAACGCTTCAAGTTTTATAACTGAGCCAAAAGGAAAACCAATTACGGACATAAGTCTGTCTTCCTCAATTATGTTCCAGATCATGTGTGGCAATACGATACCAATACTAGTCGAGATAATGCAACTGCTTCCTTCTCTATCTCTGTAGTACATCTAATTATATTTTAACCTTAAATCCAAGTGTTGAGATCCTTAGCCACATAACAGTCAACAAACTTGTTCTTGCATCAAGGTGTACTTTTATTTCCTTGGCCATCAGGAAGCGGGTCTGGAATATTATCGTGGCACCATAATAGCCATCAAATACATCTAATTATTGAAAATGTCCTGGAGAGCTCAGCATTTTATGGCATCCAATAATGCTGATAAAAGCCATGATATTTCAGGACATCACATGCACTAATGCCATGTTATTTTGATGATATCAAGATCGTTTTTGAGTTGAAAAAAAAAAATATTTTTTAAGCACGTTTCTAGTACAATTTTCTGAGGAAACCAACATTCAGAAAAAAAAAATTATGAAGACCCTAAATTGTAGAAAATGATGTCAATGACGATTTTTCTGCCGATCCATCATAAAAGGTCTTTAAATATACCAACAATCAATCATTTAGTTCCTTTTTACATCTAAATATGTTGTAATTTGCTTGAATCAATTAGACCATATGCCACCTATTTTTTCCTTGCTTTCAAGAATCTCTTGTGTTCTAGGAATCTGAACTTGTAGCAAATCATGAAAGCTAGAACCTAGGTGTTGTTCCCAAGGAGACACCAACACACATAGACAGGGGTATGTGTGTGCAGGGGCATGTTGTGTGTGCATATATGCATGAGAGCACAAGTATGAGACACTGCCAGCACCAAGTGTAAAGTGTAAACTTCAGTACAGTATACATATGCCTAGGCAACTTTTTTAGCAAATAAAACCATGCCAAATTGCAAGTAGTGTCCACCTCTCAAATGGATAAAAATTCAGCTTCTAAAGCATTCTCTCAACTTTCAGCAACTACAAAGAAAACAAAATGTAGAAAAGAATGCATTGGATAATTTAATTGAATAAGGGTGTCATGAACATGAGCATTATCAGTATATATGCATTACAAAGGGGAGGAAATGCTAGGGTGACACTAACACCTAACAAGGGAAATAAAATACCTTGAACCACAGTCTGCAACAAGGTTGGGCAAATAGCATTGGACAACATCTTTAAAGTCTTCTCAATGCAGCCACCATATAATGCCCCATTTTTGTCTGCATATGAGAATTGTATGCATGGTGGCCTCAAACTGTTACCACAGCCACGCAGGCCAAGCCGACAGTGCTCACTATGGAAAAAGAGGCAAAAAGAAAATTAGGAGATAGAAGACAAACAAAAAGTCAGATTGTTCTCACAAGATAGTCAGCATCAACATTGGAATATTGCCAAAAACAAATAAAATTATTACTCATATAATAGCAGCAGTATTGCCATTTCTTCTCTTCACTTCTTTGACATAGAAATTTCATTTTCCGGCATCATACAGTCATTTCCAGATAGGAGCCAAAGTAATCAATCAGAATAGCTCAAAGCAAATCTTAGACCTCTTCTCTTTGTACCAACAAAAAGTACTGTTCTCAAGTTTGTACCAATGAACTTTTTCTCTGAAGCTTCTAAATTTTGCTTTTCATAGGAAAATCTCGGAAGTTTCTAAAATGAAAAAGAATAATAGAAAAAAATGAAATTACGAATATTTAGCTAATTGCTTACAAAAATATACTAAAAAAAGTTTGTGTTTGTCTTCAGAATTTCAAGAAAAAGGAACAAATACGCACTATGTCTGTATATTTATTTCATATTGGAAGAAAGGGACAGAGACGGAATGAAAATCCACACATATTTGCATCTCCCTGCCACCCAACTCTCTCTCTCTCTCTCCTTCTCTCTCTCTCTCTCTCTCACATACACACACACACACACAAGAAAACATTGCAAGATTTTCCCATTTTTCCATTATCACAATATTATTTCCCTAATCATAGATATCAGCAAACTTTTCAAAATATTACATAATATCATCAACCCGGTTGGGAGGTCAACCCGGTTGGGAGGGACTTCTTTATGCTTGAAGCCGATGTCACATGGACGCCAGGTGCTGGTGCTAGTGCAGATGCAGGTGCCGATGCGGCACATCCCAAGACAATTGGATGCGGAGCTGCGGCGAAGGTTTATTTATATATAAATTTATTATATATATATGATTGTCTTTGAGTTTAATTCATAGTCACAAAAAGAGCATTATTTTCGAAAAGAACATGAGAAATTCATTTCTCGAAAAAAAGGGAAAAATTCACATTTCTTTGAAAAAACGGAAAAATGAAAAAGACTCGAAAAAATGCATTTAAAATGTGTTTTTCACTTTTCATCGCTTCTTTTTTTATGCATTTATTTTTTTGGGGTTCGTGGCATAACTTGTAATGTTTGAAAATTATAATGGCTTTATAAAGTAAACAAATGTAAAGAAAAAAAAGGTCGACTTCATCGATTATACCTGAACCGAGTTCAAAAGAAGGAAATGGGCATTATAGGGTTTCTAAAAAAGACGAGTTATGCCGTGGGAGTTGGAGAAAACAACTGCTCGTTCAGTTCACTGAGGTAGGCAACACATTTCATTCTTAGTTTTCTTCCTCTTTAGGTCTTACCCAAAGTTTAAATCTCTTATTAGCCATCTCTCTCTTCCCCAGTTCTCTTTCTGTCTGTTCTCCTTCTATCTCTCTCAATTTCTGTCCATTCTTTTTCCCATCTCTCAGTTTCTGCCGTTGCTCTGCTGGGTTTCCAGTTTCTACACAACTATCATCCCTCAGTGTCTCTCGCTCCTTGTTCTGGTTCTTAATTTCTCACATTATTATGCTGATGGGTTACATGTTCGTGTGGGTTAAGGGACTCTGAATGGACCATAGTCACAAATAACGTTTTGGAGTTTTAAACAGCAAGGTTTTTCTCGGGTATAATAGGGCGAGCTTACAAAAAAGGGAAAAGTACAGTAATTTTTTTTTAATCCTAAAAATTAGAGAAAATAAAATAAATAAAAACTAATAGACAATACATGTATGATTTTACAAATATGCATATTATATGATTATTAATTATTATAACATAAACACAATAACCATGCAACATGTGTTATAACAGCTGCACCCACTGCACACCCAGTGTGCACCTGATTTCTGGTGTAGCAGCAAATTTACAGTGTGGTCAGCACCCATGTGATAAACCTAGTAATCACAGTTTTTTAATGGAAACGCTTAAACACGATGTGTGCAGTCCATTCAGAGTCCCTTAACCCACACTTAATTTGTCTTTTTTATTTTCATTACATAAATAAAGAGAGGGAGATATAATAAATAAAAAGAAAAAATTTTTTAAAGGGAATAGCATAGGGTGTGGCTGGGGTGCGAGTCAGAACCGCACCTGCATCACATTGACATGGGTGATGTACTCCTTCTAAAAGTCTGTATGACATACATTGAAGCACAGCGTGACTCCATTTACTCAGCTCGATTCAACCAGAACTCGTTTGACTCAGTTTAAAACTCATTTTGTCTCGGATCAATCTGCTCATGGACTTAAACTTTTTTAACCAATGACATGAGCAGTTATTTACTATTTAATTACTTAATTTGAGATGCATTTTCTAATCTATTGGAATATAGATTCAAACCAATGAAAATGTTTTGGTTAACCCATGAAAAGCCACACCAACGTAAACCCGAAACCCATATTTGACACAATGAACTGTCGACATATTTTGAATATATCAGCAATAACTGTTACAATACTTTCTATTCATGACAACTTGTGATTCTTGCATTACAGGTAGGCTCATAAGAGTAACAAAAGATGAAGAGGAAAGTTCAGATCATGACAAGAATGGACAGCCTATATCTACACAAATTACATGGTGATCTGATTAAACATATGGCACAATTAGCTCCATTCTTGAGTACAATATAGTAAGGTTTATCAAATGAAAAGGCATCCACCATAGAACCACTAGAACATGTCATTTTCAGGTAGTTCCTTTTATCTTCAGATGTCAATCCAAATAAACTTTGGACAAAGTCTGATAAACTTAAATAGTCTACAGTCTACACTAATGAAAAGTTTGTAAACATGCATTAGTGCTTTATACAACATAATCAGGTTCCCCAATCTAGACAAAAGTGGCTAGTTGATACAATTTTGTCAACTGTGCTCCAGAACATAGAAAAGAAATAAAATCCTCTAACAACCAGTTCAATTGTTGGCTCTTAAGTCTTAAACAACACTCAGATTAATAGAATGTGCACACTTCTATCTGAATCCTATATATGGACTAAGCTAATTTCCAAAACTAGAAAAATTAACAAAAACATGTTCAACTTTTGAAATAATAGCAAACGACAACACGTTTGAATTTCTCTGATTTGACAGCCTGCCTTACATGAAAAGAGGTGCTTATATGAAAAAATTCAAACTTAACTGTGTTTTCTTATACTCCAAGAATTTGAGTAGCTTTTTGTAAAAAATTGAAAACTTATTAAAGTTATTCATGTTTAAACTGATATCAGTTAGTGTGGCCACACCTCCTATGCATGTAACAAATCTTCACAACAGCACCAAGATTTTTCTTCTCAATGTTAAATCGCTGGGAATGTGCTATTGTAGCTTGAACTACTTTTGAGTTCAGTTAGGATGCTTATGTTGCTATTTTCTACTGTTTTGTTGAGGCTGCATTTGCTATGTTTGCTTGTTTTCCTTGTGGTATTACCAGGATTTAAAAATGAAAGAAGCAGACATACATGTCACAGTTGTAATTGATTTGGACTCAGCACACACCATCAAAAGGCTCAAGCTATGAAAGTCATATTAACTAATAATGTGCAGCAAGATTTAAAAGTTTCACCTCCTCAAAGAATTGCTAACTTTTCACTTAAACTGGCCCTGAACCACAATCATATGATTTTTAACAAGAAATTCAAGAGCTTGCACTCTAACATCCTCCATCAGAAAGGAGTTTCTCAACTATGCATAGACCATCCAAGCTCACTGTAACCTGCACCACTTGTTATATTCTTGAAGAAGAAAGTCGTGTTATTCTCAGCTGTTTATATAGTTCATTTTGCACAAATTACCTTGAGAAATTCAACCATCAACGTCAGTGTGTTGGTCATCTCATATAATTAATGTTGATTAATTTGTTTTGTGGCCAAAAAATAATATTATCATTTTTGTAGAACTTTCAGTTTGGCTGCGTGGACATACAAATATAGAAGTGATGGCTCTTATCTGCGTGGTCTGCAATCAGGTTTGAGAAAAATAACAGCTTACACAACAACCCACTGTCATTGGGACCATTGTCACAAAAAACGTGTACGGGTATTATACGGCGAGGAATTTCTAAGATCTCAACAAATTATTTAAAATTTTAAAAGATTTAATAAATCTTAAAAATTATAAAAAAATCATAAAAAATATGAAAAAACGCAAAAAACACATATAATATACGTATAACACGTGTTTTTTCACATTTTTTATTTTCTGACGTTTTTTTAAAAAAGACACATTTTTCACGTTTAATACGGCTGACTCTGTTTTGGCATATTATACGTGTTTCTTTCGAATAGGACACGCTTTTGTGACACTGATTGGGACAAACATCAATGACCAAACATCCAAAGCAATCTCCAATCGGCAATGCAATACTGAAATCTAAGTAAAGGAGGCAGCTTAAGAACAGTACCAAGCATCCAAAGCAATCTTCATATTAAAGTGATGAAGAGGATGCTTTTTCTTTTCAAACTTTTTCATAACATTCTCACATTCACGTAGAATTTCATGAATCGTACAACCAATGGTATCAAATTGCATCTGCAGAAAAGGAATGTAAGCAGGGAGACTTGTTAGCTCACAGTTGTCAGAATTTTTCAACCAAATGAAACTTTGTTTGAGTACAAAGGAATCACCTTATGAAGATGGATATGCCCAACAAGTCCTGGAACAGTACCACAACAGTGAGGTAGAGTCATCTCGTTTTGAAATCTGGAATTGATAGCAAACTTAAATGCATTAACCGACTGCTTGATAATGGAGTACTTTGCAGCGAGTGCAGGCAACGGGTGATAAACAGGTCACATCCTACATTTTATCAATTCTACTTTCTACATAATTCATTTCACGCATCCAGAAATAGGTAATAGGAACATAGTTACAAATAATGTTTCAGAGTTTTAAACGGCGAGGTTTTTCTCAAGTATAATACGGCGAGCTTGAAAAAAAAAGGAAAAAACAGTAAATTTTTTAAAATTAAAAAAAAAAGCTAAAACTGAGGGAAAAATATAATAAGTGAGAAACTAATAACACAAACATCAAAAAATAAGTAAATTTGCAAACAAATAAAAAATAGAAAATGAAAAAAAATTTGGCATTAAAAAAATGAAAAAACACAAAAAAACACAAAAAATATGCAAAACAATGTGTTATTGCTTTTAACGTTTAAAAAAAAGTGTTCATTTAAGTTTTAAACGGTTGTCCTATTTATCGCTTTTTTTTCAAAAAAAAATGTTTTTTGTGCCACTGAATAGGAAGGCACAAATCCCCTGCATTTTATTTATAATTTTATTCTATTTTCTACATTGTTTGCTTCTTGCCCAGTTGCCAACAGTTAATACAACTGAGTCTTAGATTGACAGAAAAACAAACTTTTTATGCAGTTGGGGTTTCTGGTTGAACGCCATGCTATAGAGGTCAAATTAAGGTCCCGAGTAAATTTTTGTTCCAATCACCGACTTGTTTTTTGACAATTACTCAGCAAGGTTCCTCTCAACAAATTTTGGGAAGCTTTTAATGCAAAAAACTATTAAATAGCATGTTTTCTCCATATCATACAAAGTTGTAGATCAATCCTTCAAATATATAAAAAGAGCAACATTTTTTCAAAAATTTTGCAAACGAATGTTGTACATAAAGTGGCCTAGCGTGTAGTCTAATATGTTACATTAAATAAAATAACTCTGAAAAGAAAGTTACTCCTAAAACTAATTTCATGGATGTACCGATGTTTTAAAAGGCATATCATAATGCGTATCGGTCGGCCCGACCTATATGCATATCGTATTGTATCGTAAGCGAATCGTAGACGTATCGTAAATTTATTTATATTTTAAAAGAAACAGAAAAAATCTTGAAAAATCAAGAAAACGTGTTTTATATAAAAAACTCCTTACACACATAATGAACATTTGGTCATTCATCGTTCATAAGTAACATAATAAAATAAAGTATGAACCTTAAAGTATTTTACATCACATTGAAATGTATAATTTGTGGTTGTGCATTGTCAAATGAGAATTGAAATAATGTTTATGATTAAGTAAAATCATACTTATCATCAACCGATACAAGAATGATTATTGTTTTCATCTTCATCCATTCAAAATACAACTTTTCCCTTAAGACAATGAATTCTTGGCGTTTTCTTTTTAAAATGGTGAAACCACACCCTCCCAAAACTCTTAGAAACGTTGAAAATGAAACGGGAGACGAACTTTTAAAAAAAATCTCAACAAAAAGGGATCTAGGGGCATCAGACCCCTTTGTAAAAAATAGAACCACAATCAGCCAGTGTAAGATTCGCCCAAAATGGCACGACACATGCATTTTTGTATATCACACTCACATTATATAAGTTTTTCAACCTATACGATACGCATCACACAATACGGCTCTGTATCATGCGATGCGGATAACACTAGGTGTAACTACATTATATCCAGTGTAACTTATGATATATCATAGTATCATTAAGGTACGATCAATGTTGTAAAAAGTGTATCGTAAGCCGCATCGTTCCGACTTTTAGATACACCGTATCGTAAATTTTTTAAAAAAATAAAAATAAAATCAGAAAAATATAAAAAAAATCGATAAATTCATAAAAAATCAGTAAAAAACAAGAATAATATGTTCTTCATAAAAAACATGTTTTACAGAATGATAGACTTATTATTGCTATGTCATGACTCAACAATATCAATCTAGAAAGAACAACAAGTCAACAATTACATAATGAAATTGTGAAAATGTTCAATGCCAAATTGCCAATACATAAAAAATGAAAGCACCCTCGACTCTCATTCATAATCTTCATCATATTCATTTTCATCTTCATCTTCATCTTCATCTTCATGAATTTGAAGATCCTCACCAACATATCCAGCAGACTCTCCTTTATCAACAAATTCTTCTGTTGCTTCAGCTTCAAGGTTGAAGAATTGAAGATCTTCATCATCAAATATTGTAGTTGGTTCTTCCTCAATCCATGGTTCTAGATCGTCAAAGTTTTATAAGCTGATAGGATCAAACTGAGATATGTGTTTTCTTGTTGATACTTTTTGTAATTGTCTATGTTAAATAAGAGAAAACTTGTTAATAAATGATTATATATAAATATATTGTAAAACAACTGTAAATATTAAGTTATGTTACCTTTGTTTCAACCTATGTCACATAGGTAGGGGTACGGGTGTTGGTGCGGGTACCGGAGCGGGTACCGGTACTGACCATTTTCAAAAAACTTGGGTGCGGGGGTACGGCCGTATATATATATAAACAATAAGAAATACTTAGAAACTATATATCAAAATAAAGAATATACATCAACATAAACAAATAAATAACATAGAAAATATATATCAACGGCTCTTGCAGTAGTGTGTTTTAGAAACCTTACTGAAGTACCCATGTGACTTAGGTTTCAACTTTATATTATATCGAACAAAGACAAGGTCATTCAACTTTTTATATTCGAGCCTATTCCCTTTCTTGTTGTGGATATGTTGGAAAATACTTTGATTTCTTTCGCATCCACTAGCCCTACATGTCCTACTAAGGACTTTAATTGTAAAACGTGTTAGGTTTGGACAATCAATCCCAAACCTATTCCACCACAAAAATAAAACAAATCTCATGTAAAATTTAAAACTTAAAACAACATAAAGGAATCAAATGTAACGAATGCAAAGTAAATTAAAAAATTTTATGTATTTACCTAGACGCATGGTTGTCATGGCTCGAACGGCGCCAGGTTGTCCCATGTCCCCAAAACAACTATCATATAGATCTAACTCACTGTGCACAGCATCTTGTTCTCTACAATTTGTCACTAACATTGAAACTCAATTTAACAAACCATGCGTGACTTCTCTGTCCTTCTTAAATGTAGTAGAAAATCTAATTGCAAGATTTAGATAATAAGTTGTTGCATGGAGAGGTTGATGAAGCTGCCAAGTCCACTTTTTATCTATAATCTTCCATATGGGCATATATAATTTTTTTCCCCTTTCAAGTTGTCTCGAATTGCATCTTTATCTTTATCCATAGTCTCATATAAGTACCCTATGGAAGGCATATCCTCGTTGTCAGCTAGCCTGAGGACTTTAACTAATGGAACACAGACTTTCAATAGCTTCACACATAATTCCCAAAATTCGTTATTGAATATAATATCCACAACTAAAGAATAATTTCTTTTATGAGCATGTGGATATACAACCCATTCTTCACTAGAGAACATCTGCCTCAACGGAGTTATTCGTTTCACTGTACTCTGCACAGTCAATACATTTGTGGCAAATCGAGTTTGTGCAGGTCAGATTACTTCAACTCCTTTTGTAAATTTTCTCATCAAACTCAATATATATGCATGATTATAAATAAATTTTGTAACCTCTTGGCATTGGTCAATAGTTGATTTTATATCATGCATCTCACTAAGATCTTGAAGCATTAGATTAACACAATGAGTGGCACATGAACTCCAATAAAATGTTCTACACTTTTGAAATAACATATCCCATGAAGCAGGTCCAACTTCTTGTACGACATTGTCAAAAACATTGAACAAAATTTCAACAGTCTTAGGAACATCAGACAAATCAAGAGATTTTAAGAACATTGTACATTTAGGGTAATAAACAAGAAAATTCACAAGTGTTCTTGACTTAGTATCAGTCCATCCATCTGACATAATGGAGCAACTTGTTTCTTTCCAGCATAATTTCAACTGATCGCAATGATCGGATACTTTTTTCACCGTAGCTTGAAGAAATTTGCCCCTCACCTGATGATATGATGGCATTTTGAATCTGGGGCTTATAGATGCAATTGCATCTGCCATGGCTTGGAACTGAAAGGAATTAGCTGCATTAAAGGGAATACATGCATCATAAAACTATTCACATACCGTCAGTTGTGTCTGATGTAACATATCTTTAGATGTCATAGCAGCACAAATCTGTGGCTGACAACCTGGGCCAGTATATGAAGGAAAAAAGTTCCTAATAGAACCAACACTAGACCTATCACTAGGAACTCTACCACTAGGTGGTCGATGACCACGCCTAATATCTGGTGTACCTCTTCTCTTCCTTCCAGATGGGCCAAATCGACCTCCTTCATACATGATTCATTTCCCTCTACAGCCTCTACTTCTTGAGCTCTCCACATCTGTTCTTAAAATGCTATCATATTCAGCATCATCAACATTTTCATAAGTTTGTTCTTCTTCTTCAGCTTCCCACGGCTCATTATAGCCTACATCTGCCTCTTCCATTTGTTTTTGTATCTTCTTTTGATGTAAAACATTAAGCATATCTAAACATTATTGATGCATAAATGGAGGCAAAGGTTTGTTTGGTTTTCCATCGCATGGAGATGCATCTTTGGATGTCTCTACCAAATGGTGCTTCATTCTAATAATCTCTCTTGAAAAAAGTATCCTCACAAAAGCTACATTTGAGTCTTAACCGATCATTCCCCTTCACCCTTTGAAACCATTGCCATGTGGGATCGGACAATGCCATATCTTCACAAAAAAACGAAAACCAACAGTAAACTTAATGAAAAACAATCGAAATCTTTCAATATACGGTAAAAATATATGAATATATGTTAAAAACAAGAGATTTCATACCTTAGGAAGAAGAAATCAAGAAAACCCCTTTCCTCCCAACGAGAATCAGCCACCCACGTACAAATCGACGGTTGAATCGCTGATTTCACAGTGAAAACCGATGTTTTCGCAGTGAAATTTGATGATCTTCCTCCAAGGATGCACACTCCCTACGTTAGAAAATGAAGAAGGGGCAGACGTTTTAGGAAAACATCAAAAAAGAAGGTTCGGACGCCCCTTTTTTGAAATAACACGGTATCGTGCGATACGGGGCATATCGCCCTGTATCATACGATACAGGCCATGTATCGCACGATACGTGCGATACAAGGACAATACACCCCCCATTTACGATACCGGGGGCGTACCGTATTGTATTTCACGAACGATACGATATGTATCGTACAATACAGCTCCATATTGTACGATACGTACAACACTAGGTATGATACTAGGTGTAACATAATACATCTTCAAACATAAAAATGACTCAAAAAAATAATTATGTTTTTCTTGGATATTTTTTGGCATTTCTCTGAAAGATTCAGAAAAATCTCAGCAATGTTTCAAATATGAAAAAACCCCTAAGAATTAGATTAAAATAGAAGAAATGAAAACCTAATCAGTAGACATTGGAAAAACTATACAAAATGATAAAAATAATGTCTTAATGATGATAAAAATAATAGTAAATAATTTTTTATTTACATTTAAAGGTGAAACCCAGGATGTCAATTAACCTTTGAAAAGAGAAAAAAGAAAAAAAAAATGGGATAAATATATTGTTCATGCTTTTCAAAAAAGACGCATTTTTTCATGGCTTCTATTGTTTTTATCATTTTTCTCATTAACGTTGTGATGTTTTTCAAAAACATTGATTACGATATTTCGGGCGATGATTAGAACTTAAATAAGTTTCTTAAGGCTCGTGGAAGATAATCTTACACATAAGACTTAAAGGAAAACTCATACAAAACCAAAATTATGTACTTAACATCCATTTAGGTCTTGAGAATAATTTAAGTTGTCAATCTTGGACAATGTTTGCAATGAAACATGCATGTTGCAGGTTAGTATACACCAAGGGCGGAGCCAGAAATTTTCTTTCATGGGACACTAAATTATATAGTTAACAAATTTTCAATTGGCCTTGGGGCACTGGCTCAGGTCTCGTGGGGCTATCCCATATAACTGGACCCAGGTCTACCCAAGTTTTTAATATGTAAATTTAAGGTTTCAAGATTGGGTTCCATGGGTACTGTAAGATTTTGATGTATATCACCAAACCACCAGATGAAGTCTTGAGGAGATGCGATAAGACCAGAAGATGAACAAGCTGCTCGAGAAGAAAGAGAGAAGAATAAAGGCCGTAGGCTTGGCGCCTGCCCCTTGTCATTAATATATACTAATTTTTGTTACAAGTGAATACACAAAACAACAATAAAAAATACAAGTATGCCACCACTGTGGTGAAGATGGGTCGGGTCTGACTTGACCCGGATCATATCTTAACAAGTAGTCCACCTATCTATACCCCTGGCATATACTTGTTATTTGTTATGTTTACACAATTCAAGTTTTCCATAGAGAGATTTGCTTCCTATTTTTCCTAATATAATGTATTTTTTATTCTTTTTTGTTTTTAATATTAAAATAGTTGTGTTGAAATATTTAAGACATGCTCTAAGAAGTGTTGAATGTTTTTTTATTATTCATTCTATTCTCTGCCATCTTTTCTTCAGCCTATATTAGAATCAAATTTGTAGATGTTTTGCCTTGTTTTCAGTCTGCTTACAGAATTCCATCTCATGTTTTTCAGCAGAATTAAGTATCCATTGTGTCGTTAATTTCATATTTGTTTCACACGATCTTAGTTCTCTGCATGGCAGGGACTCGATAAGCCCTCTCTTTCCCAAAAAAAAAGGGCTAACGATTTTCTTTCTTGCGGCATTCTATTTGACGACATAAGAAAGTTTTCCTTCTCGTTTATTCATGGATTCTGCTTCTAATAATGGCATTTCTTCTAGTTACTTGACCCAACTTGTTTCCCAAAAAGCTTACTCATACGAATTATCTAATCTGGAAAAGACAAGTAGTTCCTTTCATAAGGAGCCATGATCTATTTGGGCATCTAGATGGAACTTCCTTTGTCCCGCCGCAGTTTATCTTTCAGGAGGTGAAGAATCAAAACCCGTTATGGAATATTTGGCTCAAATGAAGGGGATCACAGATCAGCTTGTCGTGATTGGGAACACAGTTTCAGACCGTGACAAGGTTCAATACATTCTAAGTGGGCTAGGCCGAGAGTATGATATGTTTCGTACTGCTTTAGAAGTTATTTCTAGTTTTGAAGAACTCAAGCTAAACTTCTTCAGCATGAGTTGAGTAGAAAACAAATCTCCAAGGTTAGTGATGAAGGTTCCCACAATGTGCTAGTGACTCACAGTAGTTATGGATATGGTCATGGAGGTGGGGGTTACCAAGGAGGACGACGGCGTGGTCGTTTTGGTCAGGGTGGCATAGGAATTTCACCAACTCCTCCCTCTAGGAACTAAGAATCACAGGGGAATTCCTGCCTGTTTCCTATGCAACAAGAAAGGTCATGTAAAGGCATATTT
This sequence comes from Nymphaea colorata, assembly GCF_008831285.2. NCBI lineage: Eukaryota > Viridiplantae > Streptophyta > Magnoliopsida > Nymphaeales > Nymphaeaceae > Nymphaea > Nymphaea colorata. Next base: position 12,240,407 of record NC_045144.1, read on the forward strand.
TTGGTACAACCCGCAAAATAAGGGAAAGACAGACAAACAAGAGAACAAGCAGGGAGGAATGTAGACAGCACAAGGTCAGCATAAATCTATGTCGAATGATGTGCAGCAAATACTTATGAGTTATGACAGCTCTTTCAAAGATGCATTTCAAACAAAATGATCAAGGACAATGGTACATACACTCTGGGGCTGATACAAGTCACTGGATATGCAAGTAAATTGTCTAACTTATTCCCTTATTTTGGAAGAGGATTTATTGTCACAAAAGATAGATCATATCATTCCATTACTCATACTGAAAATGCACAAATTCCTACGTCAAATTCTTTGTTATTATCCTTGTCCAATGTTATACTTTCCCCAAATATAAAGAAAAACATTGTTTTTGTGTTGAAACTTGTTGTCGATACATATTCTTTTGTTGAATTCACTCCTTCTATGTATGTGAAGAACCTTCGAATGAAGAAGACGTTCGCTAAGGGAGAGCGATAAGGGAATATGTACGTTTTCAAGGAAGCTCTGGTATCTTCGTCCATAGTCACTTCTTCGATTGGCTCAACAGTTCATTCTCCAGTCTCTAGTTCATCTTCTGAACTGCAGGTTCAGAGTCCAGATGTCTTGAATTTGTTTCAATGTAATTAGCTTGATTTATGGCATAATCATTTGGGTCATTGTAGTCAGAATTTTATTGAGAAACTTGTTGTAGATGATCTTATTCCAAAGTCTAGTTTAGAGTCTGTTTCAGAAGTCAATAAGTGTTCAGGTTGTCAACTTTGTAAGAGTCATGTACTTTCATTCCATACTTTGAATAAGAGAGCTTCTAAACCATTTGAGAGTATTCATTCTATTGTATGGGGACCTGCCCCAATTTCGTTGTCTAGCAGCCGTTACTATGTCATGTTTGTCGATTCCTTCTCACGTTATACTTGGATATATTTTATGAAGCATAAATTTGAAGTCTTCATACTTTTCCAAGACTTTCACACCCTAATTTGAAACAAATATACGTCTAATATTGTATATTTTCAGTGTGATGGTAGAGGAGAATATCTCTCCCAAGATTTTAGCGAACACCTTCGAAATAATGGGATAACTAGACAAATATCTGCCCCCATACTCCTCAGCAAAATGGGATAGCAGAGCGAAAACACCGACATATTGTAGAGACAGCTTTAAGCATAATGCATGATGTCAACGTGCCAATTAGCCTTTGGACGAAGGCTTTTCAATACTGCTGTCCACATCAAAAATCAACTGCCCACGAGTATTTTGGAAAATAAGTCTCCTTATCATGTTCTTTATGGTCAACATCTTGTGTATAATGACCTTTGTGTGTTTGGCTGCATGAATGTTATCTGTATCGTACGATACGCACGCGTATCGTATGATACGTATCGTATAGGTCGAAGAAACCTATACGATACGCGTGCGTATCGTACCCGTATCGGCTGTATCGTACGATCCGGGAGAAAACATAAAATTCTTTATTTTTTAAAAGTTTAAACACTCCTTCCTCTCTCTCTTCTTGTATTTAAAGACTCCAATAGACATAGGAGGGAGAAATTTTGCGTATTTTCATAAAAATTAACCGATGATTCATCGATTTGGGAGATATCATCATTGAATCATGAAAGATGATAACTGTATGTTTGAAGTTTGAACTTATAAAATTCTGATGTAATCTAAGTCCTAAAACTCCAAGACTGAAGACTCTAAATCCTAAAATTTTATAAAATTTTCAAGTTTAAAATTGTGATAGATGCTTATTATGTTAATTTGAATATTTGATTTCTTATTTTTGAATGTGTTGTTGATAGTATACACATGAATGTTCCTTATGTATGATGATCTTTTTTATATTTGAATACATTTTTTATTTTTCTTGATTTCTGATTTTTTGTTCATTTTTTTCAGATTTTTGAGAATTTTTGTCTATTTTTTCTGATTTTTAAATTTTTTTAAAATTAAAAAATTAATTTTACGATACGCTACGCTACGTTTACGATACGTTATGATACGACGTATAGGTCGGCCCAACCGATACGCGATACGCTACGCCTTTTATAACATTGGCTGCGTCTGTTATGTTCACATACATTCTTCTTTGAAAAATAAGTTTCAGGATAAAGCATTGAAGTGCAAGTTTGTTGGATGTGCCAGTAAGGGGTATAAATGTTATGATCCTAGCAGCAAGAGAATACGAACTTCTAAATGTTATGATCCTAGCAGCAAGAGAATACGAACTTCACGGAATGTGGTATTTGGTGAGTATGAATTTGATAACAAACGTGACCCCATTGATTCATTCTCGTTGCAGAAAGAAATCTACAACCCATGGTTGAATTCAAAACTCTTGTAGAGAGAAAGTCAGTCATGCACATCCTCTTGTCCTCTTGTAAATGAGCAGTTAGAAACGGTTCAATCCAGTGATAATTATAATTTAGATCTACCCAAGTCGAATGATGGTTCTTATGTGGAACAAGCTGCTCCTCAATGGTTTTCTGGCTTTGTCTATCATAAAAAACATCGGGACACAAGTCATGAAGGAACCAGAGAGTCTATAAGAAGATCAGAACGCATTCGTCATCCTATTGATTGTTGGGCCAGTTATAAAATTTTTTCTCTGGATTTCAATAGTTCATGGCTCAAACTACTAAACATGAAGAACTCGTTTCTTACAATCAAGCCTCCAAAACTCCTCAATGGTTAGAAGCTATGAATGAAGAGATAGAGGCACTCTATGAATGCAAAACTTGGAAAATTGTTCCAAGGCCTCAAGGGAAGAATGTAGTCAGCTCCAAGTGGGTTTATAAAGTCAAACACAAACCAGATGGAAGTATTGATAGGTATAAAGTGATGTTGGTAGCTGAAGGTTTTACACAACAATTTGGACAAGACTATGATGAGACCTGCAGTCCAATGGTGAAAATGGGCACAATTTGCGTCGTCATCTCATTAACAATTGATCATGGTTGGAAGCTTAGCCAACTGGATGTTAAAAATGCATTCTTGCACGGAGACTTGGATGTTAAAAATCCATGCTTGCATGGAAACTTGAAAGAAGAGGTATACATGGAACAACCGCCAAGGTATGTAGAGAAAGACGCTGCAAATTGGGTATGTAGGTTTCGTAAGTCCCTTTATGGTTTAAAGCAAGCTTCTTGATCATGGTTTAATAGCTTTCTCAACAAATTCAACAATGTGGTTCCCATAGAAGTACTTTTGACCATTCACTCTTTATTTATCAAAGCAAGGACATCTCTACTTGGCTTCTCATATATGTTGATATATGTTGATGATATTGTTATCACTGAAAATGTGACAGCCATATTTGTAAAGTAAAGAATTTTTTGATGAAGAGTTTAAAAATGAAAGATTTAGGAGAGTTGAGATATTTTCTTGGTGTGGAGGTTGACAAGCAACAAGATACTTTGACATTGACACAACAAAAATACACTTTGGATCTTTTGATCAAGACAGGCATGACAGATTCCAGACCTGTTAGTACTCCTAGTGTATTAAATAAAAAGTTGAGCTCAGCGGAAGGGAATCTACATCATGATCCTACAAGGTATCGCAGTATTGTTGGCATGCTACAATATCTTACCTTCAGTTGGCCAGATATTGTCTATGTCACATAGGTACGGGTACGGGTGCCGGTACGGGTACCGGTGCGGGTACGGGTACGAACCATTTTCAAAAAATTTGGGTGCGGAGGTACGGCCGTACACACACGCGGCATTTTATATATATATATATATAATTATATAATATATATCAAAAAATTTCAAACAGAATAACATATTTACACATATATATATCAAAAAATTACAAACAAAATAGCATATTCATAAATCATGATCCAAATCAACACATTTCAAAAACGAACAAAAAGTTATTGTAAACAACATAATATACAGATGCTTCAAAGAGGGAACTGACTGCAAGCGACAAACAGAAGAACCCACTCGAAAAAGAGAGTGAAATCAACACATTTCAGACAAGAACAATATAAAACGAACAACATAATATAAAGATGCTTCAAAAAGGGAACCGATTGCAGGGGACGAACAGAAAAGATGATTCAGGAAAAATAAAACGAACAAAAAAAAGGGAAAAACACTGCAGGCGACGAGCAAAACATAGGATTCAAAAAAATGGCGACGATGGAAGGCTCAACCAAGAAAAGCGTCGTCTGTCGACCACGCACGACCACCGTGTTTAAGAAACTCGACAGAAATGGAGAAAACGATGAAAAAAAAGCTAATACCGTCGCCTGCCATCACCGGACGCCGCCTGCCGTTCGCCATCGCCTGTCGTTCGTCGGGTGAAGATGGAAGTGGAACGACAGAAATGAAACGAAAAAGGTAGGGTTCGAACAATTTAACGTTAAATTCATCCTTTAAAACCCTTAAAATAGACATATTTGGACTCGGTCAACTTTGACAGTGTCCAAAAATAGACGAATACGGTCTCCGGTGCATTGACCGTACCAGGTACGGTCAATGCCTCAAATTGAAGTACCGGGTGCCGTACATGTACCCGTACCGGTGTCGTACCGGTACCGGACGGGTCCGTGTTACAGAGGATATTGTATATTCTGTGAATCAAGTGTCACAATTTATGCATGCTCCTAAAAACAGTCATATGGATGTTGTTAAACGAAGTATCTGAAAGGCACAATTGGAGATGGCCTTGTCTATTGCAAGAGTGATTCTTCTTGTAAAAGGCATGAGCTAATTACTTACATAAATGCAAACTGGGCAGGAGATCCAGATGAGAGGAGATCAGTTTCAGCCTATGTACGAGTGCGGGTGCGAGTACGGGTGAGGGTACAGACCAATTTAGAAAAACTTGGGGTGAGGGGGTACAGCCGTACACACACACACACACACACACACACACACACACAAAATAACATATTCACACACACACACACACACATATATATATATATATATCAAAAAATTACAAACAGAATAACATATTCATAAATCATGATCCAAAATTTATAGATACTATCATACTACTAAACAAAGTATGGAAGTGGAGATCGCTCGCCGGAGAAGGGCAAGCCACCACCACGGTACCACCCGATTGCAAGCAGTCCCTCTCCTTGGCCGCCGGATCGAATACAGCAACAACGACAATATACACAGTCTTATGCATTAACGGAAGTACGGAAGAATGATTAGACAAACACATACGATTATTTGTGACAAGTTGAAGTCCATGGATTAAGTCTTAGGAGTCCTGATTTGCTGTTTCTCGGGATCTTATTGCCTTCTTCGGCACAAATCTAGTTCGGATGAGTAGGATCTGAAACCAAATAGGAACGTCATCGAGGTGTTATTAATTGGATCCAACTCGTTTGGTGCTCTTATCTAAAAAATATATCTGAGATCTGGTTTTTGGTTTTTAGATAATGATGCTCGAGTTTTAGGCCAAGATTGGATCTGTTGCTAAAATCTGAAGTTGCCTTAATTTGACTTCATTTAGATAGCCTGCACTGATCTGTTCTAGGGTTTGTGAGTCCGACTCTTGCTAGATCCAGGAATCAATCCATTAGAACCTGAGTTCTGATCAATTATATCCAAAGGCCCATTTGGGAGCGGCGGGTAAAAGACCTACGCGTGAATCTCTCTTGGAAACCCTAGCTCTTCCCTTTCCCTCTTTCTTTCTTGAAGAGTAGCAGCGGCAGACCGGCGGCGGCAAGATGGGGCGAGTGAAAACGAAGACGGTGAAGAAGTCATCAAGGTAGATGATCAAGCGGTACTAGTCGAGAATGACACTCGACTTCCACACCAACAAGAAGATCCTGGAGGAAGTGGCGATCATCCCCTCGAAGCGCCTCCGCAACAAGATCGCCAGCTTCTCCACCCACTTGATGAAGCGCATCCAGCAGGTCCAGTTTGCGGCATCTCCCTCAAGCTCTAGGAAAAGGAGGGGGAGCATCGCATGGACTTTGTGCCCGACGAGTCCACCATACTCGTGCCGCGCCCAACTCCGGACCCACACCCGTACCGATGTTGTACCGGTACGGTGCGGGTACTGCTCCTTCAGAGCCGTACCCGTGTTACGTAGGTTTCAGCCTATTGTGTTTTTATTGAAAGAAATCTCGTTACTTGGACCAATCGAAAACAAAAGGCCATAGTCTGATCTAGTACGAAAGCTGAATATAGGTTTATGGTAGTAAGGACCGCCAATCCTGCATGGGAGATAAATTTACTGGGCAAATTAGGAGAGCCTATTATTCAATCATCCATAACAATCAAAGTGCCATCAACATAGATTTTAATCATATTCTTCATAGTAGGACAAAGCACATTGAGATTGATCAACACTTCATTCGTCAAAATGTTGAGGACAGGGAGGTTGAGCCATGTTACATTCACACTGATAATCAAGTTGCTAATTTGCTTAAAAGGGTTTAACTAGTCATCAATTTTGGTTTCTCAAGAGCAAGTTGTGCATGATAAAAGGAACATGCACAACTTGAGGGAGGATGTTAAAGGATGAGCATATGGGTTTGGATCTTGATCCAGACCCAAACCCGTCAGGAACATGTGTTTTATTTCTCACGTGCCTTTATGTTTCATTAATGAAATAGGAAGCAATTTTGGTGTGCCCTTTTGGTTTATTATTTTGGCCTTGTATCTAACGTGAGATAATAAAATTTTAGGGCTGAGACTGCATGCAGTTATCGTAGTCATTTCCCTTCTCTCCTTGCCTTTTTCTTCCTTATTTTCTGCAAGACTGAACTGCGGTGAATATCAATACTGACATACCAAAAATTGACAAGTCCCTGCACCCAGACTTTCTGCAATCACTAGGTACCACGCCTGCACCCACACCTATACGACATGGCTTGAAGCACGTACAACAATTTGGAGACATACACATTCCATAAAACCAGATGCTGCAAAGTTTCCACATTCATTTACTGCAAGAATAAACATAGCAAATATCCCAAATTATAGGTCACTTTCATCAGCGAGTATTATGCTTTTGTGCAGATCAAGTTAGTTTTCTGTGCAGCAATAGCTATTAGAGTCATAACATGTTGGCTAAAACCTCTCTCTGATTCAATCATTTAGTTCATAAAGATCCTATCAATTGCACAAGCATTTGTAAATTATCTCACCTCAGAAACTGGAAGAGCATTCACATCTACAAGCTTGACCCACACACAGAAAAGTAACAATATTTAACAGAAGGAGTTTCATAATTTTAGCCACTGATCTAGGTCATCTGTCTACATGACAATCACCAACAGTAATCAAACATCCTGTGTGGATTCAATGAAGACGTTTTTGCAGGTGTAGAGTACTTGCACGCACACACACACACAGAGACATAGACAGAGAGAGAGAGAGAGAGAGAGAGAGAGAGAGAGATGGTTATCAGGTTTATGGCTCATGCAATAACAACAGTAGTGTAAAAATAAGCTGCTTACAGCAACAAAAATAATAATAACCAGCAGCAGAAGCCTGGCTAAAAATGATGCGCTGGAAGCAACAAATAGAAGAATCCCTTGTTATGTATATAGATTTCCTAATTCTCAAAAACATAAAATTGAAAAAAGACCATTCCCATCAAAAGGAGGAGAAAGCAGCATGAGAAAGAAAGGAACAATAAATCAGGCCATACAACAAGGAGTGACGACCCAATAAGGTATCTTTGAAAATATACTGATGGAGTGACAGTCATGATGATCTTACTAGAAGACCTTTGATGCTTTGATTAACTAGTAAGAACAAGGTAATCTAAAAATTACAAATTTAACAGGTCACCAAATGAATAGTTTCACTCACAGACAACCTGTGCTGAATTAGCCTGAATATCAAATTTTGAGATACCGTTTAAGGTCCATGAAAAGAAATTTTGATTATGAAGCTAGAAAAGGCTGGACCTAGAACAGGTTAAAAAACTCTAAAACACTGAAACTATATATCAATATGCAAAAACTGGTCACATACTCAACAACAAATTCAGCTGCGAGATCCTTCAAGGTCTTCCTCCGCAGGTGATTCTGAACAACCACTGCTGCCTTCTCCTTGCAGTATGTTCTTCCACAGTCACAGTCTCTTAGGTAAATTATTACACGTGAGTCAACGTAATCATTTTTTGAGTTATGCTTGCAAAAGAGAATCTCCTGTTCAATAAATTAGAAAAAAAAATCAGAGAAACCAATAAGTGATGTAGCAGGTGACGTGAAATACCTTCATATTATCCCAGGAGGAGCTGTTACTGGGGGAGGACTCTAGAACAGCCTTATATGCAGGATTTGACACCGCTGTTGCTGCCAATACACCAACAGGCTCACCAGCAGAAAAGGAAGCTTCAGGAGCAGCTCCATTTCTAATGGAGTATGTGAACTGAACAATCGCATTAGTGCACATGTTCCTGACTGTCCCATCATAGCAAATTGTCACATTGCGCAGAATTGCCATCAGATTCTTAAACAGAAGACCAGGCTCTGTAAGCCCTCTTGATGACCGAACTATTCCCTCTCTTGATGCAACTGAATGTATTAAATCTTCGAAAGGGTCCAACCCATTAAACAAACAGCCACCAACCAAACCCAATGACTCGGGGGAATACTGATTTCCCTCTATGTACTTCTGTCGAGAATGGGAGATAAAGTAATCCACCAAATTGTTAGAATAGTACTTCCCCCTCGAATATAACTGCTGACCCAAAAATCCAAGCTGTTGAACCACCTTACTGACTGCCTGATCACTGCTGGTATCTATCAGTGAACCCAGTGATGATGATTTGGAAATATATTGAGTAACCGGACGCTTCACCTCTTTTAAGTAACAATCTACTTGTGATTCAACAAGCTCATTATTTGTCGACCTCATAAAGTGCAGCAAAGGTGTCAGATCCTGAAGTTGACGTCCAATATCATGCATAACATGCTGTGGAACATAGAAGTCATTTAGTCCTAAACTACAGCCATGGAAAAACAAAATCTCCATAAGCAATGGCTGCAGCACATTAAAGACTCTAACTTCTTTGGATGGACCTTTTGTTATAAGTATCAACTTAAATATTTCAGTCAGATATGTTTCAAGCTGGCCTTTTTTTATTTCAAATTCAAGAAATTCACTCTTTGTAACTTCGTATCTCTGACCATGGCAATCAAGTAATTCAGGTAAGGCTGTCTGAAGTACTTGTAAGAATGTCCAGAAAGGTCCAGCTCCATTAGCTTTAATAACTGCCGGCTCTATCAACTGTGGTGATGTCCACATAATTAACTGTTGTGTTTGGGCTCTGTCTATGAAAAAGTCCTTATAAATGAGCTTTGCAGCCAAAACAGAGTCAAGCACCAGTTGAACGTTCAACATTCCATTGTGGGAACTCTGTAACTGCTTCTCAACAGCAAAGAGTTCTTGGACTTCTGCCTTGGCCGATAAGGACTGAGGATAGTATATATGGATGCAATCACCATCGAAATCAGCACCAAGAGCACCGCAGATGAGAGGGTTGATCTTAACAACATGATCGTCATGGATATAAACAGACAGTGCTTGCAATGAGTGCTTGTGAGTACTAGGAGGCCTGTTGACAAAGACCAGATCACCATCAATGATCCTCCGATTGATAGCTTGACCAATTTCGAGAGAATGAGGCATCTTCAAACTTTCCCTCATTGTGTATCTACATAACCCATCTTTATAACCAAGGCAGAAACCTTTATCTACAAGTGCCTGTAATTTATCCCTGTTAAAAGATGTAACCCTCTCCTCAAATGTAATCTTTCGTGCAATTTCAAGTGGCAATCCTATTTCATCTATTCCAGTATATGCATCACCAGTTATCACACAGCGAGAAGAGAAACCTGAGCCTTTCCGAATAAATAATGTTCGTATCTTCTCAAGCCATGCCTTTGCACAAACATTCATTTCTCTAAGCTTTTTTTCAATAGTTTTAGGAGCCTGATTTGATGAAAGAAAAACAATACATAAACTATTTGGTTGACCATGCTTGAAATAGATACCCAGTTAAACAGGAAACATGAAACTGGTCTACCTTAGCAGCACCTCTCTGCTGCATATATTGTGCACATGCAGCCTGCAGATCACCAGATTCAATTTCATGTGACTCAAAGTTAACAACGCCATACCTTGACCTCTTGATCATATCCGCCTTGGTTAGTATTCTTCTGAGCATGGACATGGTAGGATCCTTAGAAGGAAAAAAAAAATCAGCAACATAAACAGGCATTCAGGATGATTCACATCAGTAAAAGAAACTTACAGATGACATGCTACTTATAGCATCAGGAAGGTCAGGTACACAGAGACAATTAGGAGGCACAGGCAAACATTTCAATACAAGACCAGATTGTGGAAAGCAACCCCTTCTAGCTAGTGCAGTAACGGTATCTTGAGGAAGATTTTCCAGAATCTGCAAAGCCTGAACACCATGCAGAAAATGAGGACAAGGATGATATGCAACACTTCTAGTGAATGACCTACAATATACAAAATTATTTTCAAGCTCAACATCCACCAGAAAGCAGGTTGACTAAGTGGACAAGAAAATATGAGAAATAAGAAATGACAATTGTTTAGTCATGGAAGTCCAAACACGAGCTCAAAACTCTGGTGGAAGAACCATATTTTGTCTGAAAGAAGGATGATCATAAAAGGTTGATTGACTAGGTTGCTTGATAGTCGTACAAAACTCATTGACATTATTTCACTTATTTTGTACATACATCTTATATTGCAGCCAATAACTCATACATTGCAAATAAGATACAGTTACATGTTGTAACTTCCCAGACACAGAAAGCATAAAATTGACTTCTGAATAAATAATGAGTTGCAGTTTATGGGTGTAGTCTGCCACAAAAGCTTCAATCAGTCATTTTGAGAAAAATATCAACTTTGGTAACTTTGATGACGGACTAACCCATCTGAGACTACCGTATTTTTGGTATCGCTGGTCACATACTGGTTTGTATCCATGGTCAGATCTTCGGTAGTCTACGACTCTATGCACAAAGAGGAACCTGGCCCCACTATGTGTTAGCTAATAATAGGCAACATAAATAAGTGGAAGCTAATTAACAATAAGTAAACAGCGAAATAAGAAACGATAAATCTTTTTTATCCAAAGTCCCCAAGACAAGAATATGATACAGGACCCTACAATGAGACAACCAGCTGAATAAGAATCATTATCCATGATGTGAATGAGATAAAATAAAATTTCACAAGGTTAATTAAGGATAAAAACCAACCTCATGGGGGAGTAATGGTCGACAAGGTGCAGTTGGGTAATGATATCCATATCTATCCAAGAAGCTCCAATCAGGCTCTTTCCCTTTTGGAAATTTCAGCTCTAAACATGAAGCTCCATCAATATTCTTTGCCTCTTTTATCAGTACTGGAAACATCTATAATAGAGATAAAGAACACACAGCTTTTTGAGTGTCATTATACACAAAGCTACAAAATCAATCTAATAATAATACAAGTGTCACACATGACACAACAAGCTTAAATAAATATATATGTAACAACATCATAGTTACATTTCTGAAATTTCATTATTGTAAAAATCTTTCTAACATCCATGAGACTGAGGAAAGAGTGATGCTTTGCCACCACTAAAAAATTAGCTTATAAACAGAGGGACTATAAGGCAGTGAGGAAAAACATTAAGATAGCATCACATAATAACATTAAGGTTCCAATTCTATGCAACAAACAAGTTACAATTTTGTAGAAACATTGTGTCCAGTCTAAGGAAAGGATAAATAGAATATAACTTAATGAACCTGAGAAAGTCAAACAAAGCCATTATGATGCCCTTGATAAACATAATGAGAAATAGGAAGCATGCAAGAGACGTAAAGTATGTAACTATTGGCCCATTGTTATGGTTATTCCGCTGTCTTGAAATCAAATCATCAAAAAGAGCAATTTTATATATCATACCTGACATTTGGAGCAAGGTTGATATGAAATTCCTGAAATCTTGGCTGAGCTCAGACCAGCAGTCTGTTTTTCCTAAAGATTTCAAACAGATGCTATAAATAAATCAGAGGTGCATGGATAAAGCAGAAACACAATGGAAAAGAAAATTTTATACTATCAAATAGCCTACAACTTTTTCAGGTAGCTGGAATAAACTCTACTGTCAAAAGCAGTGGTTCACAAAGAGGAGGATTTCCAATTATGGAATGCTAGAGAACCAGCACTGGAGCTAGAAATTTAGGTCAAAGGGGGTGCAAATATGTAAAATTCAAGTTAAGAGGGAAAAAAGACCATCCATCATATGTTTATATATTTTGGCAAGTCAAGAGAGGGGCACATGCCTCCCCTGGCTCAAATGCACCCCATAGAAGCCAAAATCTAATGTTCCCCAGGGCAGCAAAAATATGGAATTCTAATATATGCGTTGAAGCATGTAAAGATGGGTCTTGGGACCGGGTCTGGATCTAGACACGATAAAGCTTGTAGCCCTTGTTGGGCCTTACTTAAAGACGTGTAACCCTAATTTCTGGTGTTAATGAAGTTCTACGAGAGAGGGAGTCTGGCGGCTAGTGGGCACCAGACCTCCTCACCCGTGGTTTTTTCCCTCTCGTTGAGGGTTTTCCACGTTACATCCGTGTTCGATCTTTAATTCTCGTGTTTCTACTGTTTCTACATGGTATCAGAGCAACGTTCTAGTTTGTGAAATTTTTTGCCGGCCGTGAAGTTCCGGCCCTGACCGTTCCATTGTTCGCTGCCCTTGTTCCGCCACCGCTGCCGCCACTGTAGTCAACAGACACCATTCACATGTTCTTGAAGCACCACCAACAGCGACGAACCACCAAGATCTACAGTTTCTGATCACATCAGCATTATACAGATGTGATCAGATCTTTGACCTTACGAAGCACAGAAACGAAACCTCAGACCAGATCTGGTCTGCCAGCATGAGCATGATATATACAAGAAAGAGAGAGAGAGAGAGAGAGAGAGAGAGAGAAGAAGAAGAAGAAGAAGAAGAAGAAGAGAAGCAGGGAAGGAAGGAGAGGAACGAAGCAGCCTGGATGGCATAGAAGCTCCCAAGAACATGTAGCTCTGATACCTGGAAACCAGGCTGAGAGAAAAAGTGTAATCTGTTCCACTAAGGTGCCCTAGTCACATTTTATAGTGATTGGGACATTAAAGAGAATTTACATAATAGTCCATGGGAACAAGAAAAATAATAAGTCCCATACGACTCTTCAGTATTCATAAAACTACCTAACGACCTTTCTCAACAAAAAAGAACGATCTGATGATAATTAATAGCATTAGGTAGACATTCATGCCACAGTGGGATATTTATGCATTTCAACAAAAAGCTTGAGATGCAAATGTACATACTTATTAATAATCCTATTAAGTATGAAAAGAGTTTATGTAACACATGATATCACAAATATTGGTTTAATCAACCACAAGGCAAAGAGCAGGACTATGTGGATAAAGTCCTCTCTCTGTCCCTTCCTCACACCCCCCCCCCAAACCAACCCCCTTCTGCATTTCCATGTGGATAAAGTCCTGTGCATTTTGGTACTCTCTTAAATAGTATTTGCATGTGTTTTTGCTCATGATTGTTACATCCTCAGGTTATATGTACTTCAGATAAAATTTCCATTTTCATGAACAGGGGAGCAACATAATTGTTTGTTTCATCTAAGATAGACTAGTTGTAGACTAATCAACCAAGTAAAGTGAAGAGTCCCTGGCTTCAAGAATGGGGACTACTCACCTGACGAACTAGTCAGGCCAACTAGTCCCTGTTTTCACAATCCAGCCCCAAAGAATATTTCATGCATTCATCAAAGCAAATACAGGATCTAGCAAAAGTATGTGTACCTTCTGCTTTTTTATGCTTAAACAATTCAAGCATATCTTGCTCAAAATGCGCTTCATTTCGCTGACATGATGTGGGTGAAATATTGGCGTGGGAAACTCTATATACCCAAAGTGACCTACACAGATATTTAGAACAAAAAAAAAATTACAAGGTCTGAGATATAAATCTGACAACCAAAGAGGCAAAGAGTACTATTTCATAATCACTATTAAAAAGTTCATGCACCTTCACATTCCCCAGGTTCTGATGTCCCGCATGATTCACATTTACCAGATTCCACAGGTAAACCGAGGAATGGGTTCATTAATTGACTGGGGTAATTAATTGAGCAATCGCTAGTAGAGTACAACCGCTGAAAGAAAATAGAAAAACTGTTACCACGTTATTACCTTGAACCATGGACTGAAAAAGTCAACTATAGTGCTACGCTAGTATACCAACAATATCAGATGAATTATCATATTAAACCACCCATGAACTATGAGAGAAAGAAAGCAAACATGTTTCTAGCCAAAAGATCCAATGCAAAAGTACAAGCAAGCAAAAAATTGAGAAAGATTAATTGGAACATCAACACAACAAAGTTGTAAAACCATAAGGCAAAACCTACCAACAATATAAGATGCATTATCATACCCAATAACACTTGCACTATGACTTCTACCCAAAAGTACCAATGCTAGAATACAAGTAAATAAAAATGAGCATACTGAAACATGAACACCACAAAATTGTGAACACATAAGGTAAAGCTGCAAATTTTGACCATCAGAAAACCTTAAAGAATTTATCAAAGAGGAAGGGAACGCTAAATAAGAAAACTTCTAATATAATACAATGGTTAATTAATGGACCACTGCCAAAGCTAACTAGTTAGAAAAAAGAAGAAAAAGAAAGGAAAGAGGAAAAACCTAAGGAATTAAAAGAATGTACGGGGGACAAATACGTCAAGTCTCCTGTCCATACAAGTATGTCACTTCGACAATAAGGGCAAAAGAACTCTATCCACACTTTTCAAATGCTTAATTCTTCCAAACATATGTTCAATAATTTCACTTTAACAGACATAATTTCCCCTCAGAATCATCACACATGCAGAAGAAACCAATGCAATAAACCCCACAAGGTCTACAGAAGGAGCAGGAATTTGCTTTCAAAAGAACCTTCAGCATGCCATTTGAAAGGATGTACCGTGAGGAAGAGAAAAAAAGAGAATGGTTGGACCCCTGTAACATACATCAAGAATTCAATAAATAAAGTGTATGCCTCAATGCAAGTGCAACCTATGTCTTAGGACAACATATTCAGAAGGCACACTGAGGTGCGTTTTAATCAAACATTTTGTATGAAAATTAGAAAAACCATAATTCCATAATTTTATACTAATTTAACATTTTTTTATTTTTGAGTTTCTTTCCCCAGAAAAAACAAGTTTTCCTATTACTACCTAAGAAAGACCTTGCCAAGGAAAACTCAAGAATGACATTTGTGTTGGTGCATAGCACATTTAATGAATGAAATAAAAAATGGTTCTGTCAACTGTCTTATTTATCCACTGTTTTATGGATCTTGATTGCATGTCTTAAATCACATGCAATGAAACCTTTTTTGCTTCTAAAATTTGTCATCTTGTAGATAAAATTTCAAGTTAATCAACGAAAATTCAAGAGTTTGCACTTGAGTGGAATTCACGTTTATTGTTTTAGATTAACATGATATCCATATGTATGAGAGAGAGCATATGGATGTATGCATATCTATATGTTTTAACTTCAGAGATTAGTCATACTCTTGCAAATATGTTTGTGTCATATCTGTTCACATATTTGCCTCCAGCGACATAGCTTGCTCTCCTTGCCAACTCCAGTCCCTCCTCTTTTCACCCACTCAGGCTTCCATACTTTTTGGAAACCCAACTCTAATGCAAAAAGAAGCTTTTTGTTGTCATCATGATGTATACACGTCATCCTTAAATGCAATTCCAACTCCAGTCCCTTCTTCCTCTATTTTACCCACTCAGGCTCCCCATGATTTTTTTGCAACCCAACTCTGACGCAGAAAGAAATCTTTGCTGCCATCATGATGTATACACAACAATCCTTAAATTGAGATGCAGCCACTGATACATTCATGTTCATATACATGTCAATGAAAGTGCATTTAGAGATTTAGCAAGTAATATGTGACATCATATGATATGATACGATAAACAAATGAAGGGAAGGTAAACATCCAGTAACTATGTAAAATCATGGAGACAAATGGCCTAAACACCATATTGAGGCAAAGAAAAGTTAGAGAGAGAGAGAGAGAGCATGATTCTGGGTTGGTCAGAGGTTAACAACCCACCGGAAAAGAGGCCCAAAGGCCCCACCTTTCATACCCAAGAAAAACCTTGCCAATGAAAACTCAGGAACGACAATTGTGTTGGTGGCTTGGTGCATAGCACATTTGGTGAATGTGATAAAAAAATGGTTCTGTCAAATGCCTTTTTTTATCTGCTGTTTTATTGATCTTGATTACATGTCTTAAATCATCTGAAACATTTTGCTTCTAAAATTTGTCATCTTGTAGATAAAATTTCAAGTTAATCAATCAGAATTCAAGAGCTTGCACTTGAGTAGTATTCATGTTTATTGTTTTAGATTACGACAACATACATACATATGAGAGAGAGAGTGTATGGGTGTACGCATATATGTATGTTCTAACTTCAGAGATCAATCATATTCTTGCAAATATGTTTGTGTGACTGTGTCATATCTGTTCACATATTTGTCTCCATTGACATAGCTTGCTGCCCTTGACAACTCCAGTCCCTCCTCTTTTCACCCACTCAGGGTCCCATACTTTTTGGCAACTCAACTCTAATGCAAAATGAAGTTTTTTGTTGTCATCATGATGTATGCACATCAATCCTTAAATGCAGTTCCAACTCCAGTCGCTTCCTCCTCCTTTTTACGCACTCAGGCTTCCCATGATTTTTTTGGCAATCCAACTCTGGTGCAGAAAGAAATCTTTTTTGCCATCATGATGTATACACAGCATTGCTTAAATCTAGATGCAACCACATACATTCATGTTCGCATACATGTCAATAAAAATGCATTTAGAGCTTTATCAAGTAATATGGGACATCATATGATAAACAAATGAAGGGAAGGTAAACATTCAGTAAGCTTGTAAAACCATGGAGACAAATGGCCTAAACACCATCTTGAGGCAAAGAAAATAGAGAGAAAGAGAGAGAGAGAGTATGATTCCTGGTTAGTAAGGGGTCAACAACCTGCCGCCTAGAAAAAAGGCCCGAAGGCCCCACTATTCCCCTGCCTCAGTCCTAAGTTGCATTGGCATCAGCAATGACCACGATGCGCCATTCAACTTAGATACCATTCAACCTGCAGACATGCTCTCTCTCTCTCTCTCTCTCTCTCTCTCTCTCTCTCTTATTTTTTCAAAAGCATTTCAAAACTTATGCTTTATGCTGTCCACATATCGATGGGTGTATCCGATGCATTCTCACATACCTGTGTGACTTACCAGTTAGCAATGTTGTCGTTCTTTTTTTTTTCTTTTTTTTTTCTCCTTCTTCCTTTTTTGTTGTTTATTTGTTGGTCATTCTTCCTTTCTACTGAGTCACTTTTATGCAGCTTTCTTCCTTGTTGTTGGAGCTTCTTTGTCTTCTTCTTCTTCTTTTTGCCATGAAGGAAATTTAGAAAATTATTGGTTCCTCTTGTTTTACGAGTACAAACTTCATATATAGACTCTTAAGTAGCATTAGATACCCTTCTGTCATGGATGGACTATGTATTCTATGTTTTTACTTTATTTACTGCAATATGACATTGCCTTTTATTGCTTTTGACAATCGTGTATATATTTTATTTAAAAAATGATTTGTGTGAGTACGGGTGGACCAGCTCAGACCATTTGATTCCAAGTAGTGAAGGGTTTCTTCGACTTGTCACCAACTGACAATTTTGCCTACATAGTTTCTGACATTGACTTTTGTGTTAATACATTCTCTATTGATGTTACTTTGGAGAACTTGGACTGACTCAAAAATACTAACCAAACTATTCTTTTAAGGGCTTACCATCCGTGCCCAATGTCCAATTTTAAGTGCTCTGTGTGTGTGTGTGTGTGTGTGTAGTATCTTTGCTTTCAAGTTAGCATTCAGGACTGCAACTTTGTCTCCTTTAAAGAGATCAGGGCCCATGCAGCTCCATGTCCATGATACGCAGATTGTTCTAACTTGCTGATATCTAGAGTCAATGGCAGGTGATCTTCTGGTCAATAGTGATGAGCTTTCCAACTTCATCATTGTCCTTATAGGCAATTCACCACTGCAGCTGTACATTCATTTCAATGCTTCATTGTGGCCCAGCAACTTCCCACTGATGTAAAAAAATACTGAAACCCTTCGGGCTTAAAAGATCAATGGAAGCAAGTCCACATAAACTTGAATCTTAGCAACATCGTGCTTGAATTTTGGGCTACAAATGCGAGCTAGAGATGCCACGTTGAATAAGCTCCCAAATCGGTAAAGATTGGAATCACAAAAATATTGACAATTTTACAGATTTTGAATCTGTCTATGATCAGCATGAATTCTCCACAAGGGCAAAACAATTTTAATGATGGATCTACACGTTACAGCAACCGGAATATATCATATATTATTTCATAAGTTTCTCTTACAGCAACCAGCAAATATGGATTTGAAAAGTTTCTCTTCGTGTTGCAAATCAACATGATCATCAAGCAATGAGCACTTACAACTTCGTCAGGAGAGGACAAAGTAAAACCAACGCTAAGAAGCCTTGCTTCTGGGTAGGAGGAGGAAGACTGTGCCACGACACCCTCCATTTCCTTCAGCAGCAACGAAATCCATCAGCAGGACATCAAGAAAAATGAAAAATAAGCGCTGAAACGAAGTGCACCAATGTCTAACAAAGGAAAACTAGAACTAACAGCCAGATACTTCAGGAACCATCAAAATGAAAATAAAGAAGAAGGGAAGGGAAGAACAAGTTGTAAAGGAGTGGTAAAGATGACAAGCTGGAAACATACTTTTTGCAGTAAACAAGTGACGCCTGAATATGAAGGCTCGTTATTTATTTTAAGCAAAGGACACACCGTCATGCGAGAAAAATCAACTTGTAGCTCATGTCAACAAAAACGAAATACAAAATTGAAGGAAAAAGAAAGAGGAACACGACAATGCATATATCATTCCGATGCCTATCCGGCATCGTGATAAGCATCTCCCGTGAAAACGAAATGGATGGTCTCTGTAACAACAGGAATCATAAACGTCCACCGTCTTTTGACCTTAAAATCATCGACCTACATTTTGTTCTCCCTTTTTAACCCCAAAATGTCGCCACAACACTGTGAACAAACTAAGAAATAGAGAGAGAGAGAGAGTAGCCTACCACAGTACGGAAGGTAAATGCCAGTTATCGCTCGAAGCAGGGGGAGCGGGGAATGGCTGCGTCGTTATTCTTGTATGCTCCGGTGGGCTTCCCTCAGGCGCGCTTCTCCCTCCGTGGAACACCTGTCGGAGAAACCGACAACCCTTTTCCCGTTCCTCCACCCTCCGGCCTCCTGCCGGAACTTTCCCTCCCTATTTATAGCATCGCGCCCTCGATGTATGAATCCACGAGCAGGTGGCACATATTTCTCGTATTTGCAAATATGAGCAAAAATGTTGACATATGACAATTCGAAGCTTCTCCGTAACTCCGCTTGCGGTCAATAAAAATGTCCCGTTCAATGAATAAATGGTGCTCTCAAAGGGTAGCAGGGTCTAGAAATAAATTGTAGTAGAAACTAGGGGAGACATTGAACTCTCTAAATGAACTGAGGTATTAATAATTTTTCTTTTCAACTTGTCACTGCAAACTGCTGTATGCGCATAATGGAAGAAGGGGGTAGAAAGGAAAAGAGGGAAGAAGGGCTCGGGGCGGAGATAAAAAGTCAGAGAAGCATCTAGTAACGTGCAAAACGCGTTGGTAAAACGTTACTTAAGAACGTCGTTAAAATACTTTGATAACTTCCACCGACACAAGATGGATGTCGGTAAAATATTATTACTAACCTCCAGAACGAATGCATCGATGAAAAAGGAACTTATAGCGACGTCCGGCTTGGATGACGATGATAATGCTTTGCCGAAACATGCATGCGTTGATGCAAGGTTTAGCACATGTTGGTGAAAATTAAACTTTACTGACATCTGGCCACTGATCATCGATAAAAACCTTACTTCAGCGACTTGTATCCCGCATGCGTCAGCGAAGCAAATGTTCATCAACATCTGGAGGTAGACATCGGTAAAAGTTAATCTATGTCCTGGACGTCAGTAAAATTTGTCTTTCACCGAGGGCCATTTTCTCACCCGTTGGTGAATCTACCTTTTTTTTGGTGGACTTACGTTTTCAAACATTCATTTAACTGATCCATCAGCACTTTATTTGCATTTAAGTTCTCATCATAATATAAACATGGATTTAGATAATATAACTAACTGCACGCAGAAGTTGATGGAGTTGAATATTCCATTAGTTATTGAATAATGTTGTTCCAAATATATGTATATCTTCTTTACATAGTTCCAAGTCTCATCGCAATTTCTTCCTTTGTATGTCGATTTCTCAATGGGAAATATCATAAAAGGTTTCATATATCCATCTATTAGTTGTCCTTTTACAATACGGGTTGTGGCTTTTCGCGAAGGATTACAACAGTTCAAAATTTTTGCGATCAAGTACAATGTGAACAATTTTCTTGTTATTTAACTTTTTGTCGTGTGTGCTTGTTATAAATTTGATGAACTAACGATTACTATTTCAGGGGCGAAGCTAGTGATTTCAGGCTTAGGGGAACTAATTCAAAAAAGTTTACAGCCCTTAAAAATGATCAAGTGGCACCAAATTAAGAATAACTAAACAATTGAGGGTACTAATATATAAATAAAAAAATAGTTGGGGCCAACCAATATGTAAATATATAGATTTTTGTGGGACTGTGTGGACTTCCTGCACATACTCACATGTGACTCGGCCTCTGCGATTTTCAAACCCTTCTTGTGGCATCGAATGCAAGGAAAGTGTGTTACAACTGGAGGCACAAAAGTTCCATTTTCTTGTATGATTTTTCATCGACCCTAAAATCCATGCATTACTGAAAATGTAGTGAATCGTGTCTAAAAAAAACATGTCACCTTTCTTAGCATTTTGCCAACTACTATATAGTTGGGTGCATTCTAAGTAATAATTTGTACCATATTTTCTTCTTTAATTTCTTCACAACTAATTAAAAATTACATAAATTCGTTGTGATTTTCTCCATGTCATTACAATGTCACTAATGTAAACAAACCGTATAGAAAATTGTTCTTGATAAACTATTTACAATTAGAAATTAAATTTCTTCATTTCCTATTCGTCCAACCCTCACCAAAATATTATTATATGCCAACTTAAATTCGATCAAACTCTCTTCAACTCTATTGAGTATGCTTTACCTTTTTCTTCAATTCATAATCTATACCCTAATCCCATGAGAAGATGGTGCAAATAAATTTACGTCCTTAGTGTGCAATTGCTTCTGCATAGGTCTAAGTTATAGGTTATTGCATTTATTAAAATAAAGAGCAGTGCATATAAAAGATCTTCCCGTAACACGTGTATCCTCGTGTCATTAGTCTCGGAACCTCTACGGTGGTGCATGTTTGTGATGCTAATCCTGAATATATTTTAGCTTTTGTTGTTATTCTGACTCCTCTTTTTTCCTCAAGTTGTTGCATGTACCTCTTCAACAACTTACTTAGCTAGATTTTGAGTTGAGAAGGTTGGTGCACAACCTCACACCATAGCTTGTTTATGATGCGTTAATGATCTTGACACATGTACAGTTTTTACTTTTTAGGGTCGTTTAACATCAATAGTCATAACAGATTTATACCGTTCAGTGAATCTACCTTAAAAATTAAGATAGATTAATAGAACCCTATTGTAACATTCGGCGTTTTCAGGGTATTGGGTCTGGATCCATGTCTGTCTTCCTTATTGAACAACGATGCCCAAATATTGCCGGGAATCGGGACCTCCAATGCCATTTATCATCCTCCGGGCTTCTGCCACCATCGACATCGGCTTAGACACCATCGAAGCTGGTTGTGGTCACCAACGTGAAACACAACATCGAAAATCAGATCTGGCTTTCACTACTTCGTCTCCGAAGCACAGATGCATGGTGCATAGTGTCGGAGAAGCCCTAATTTCTGGCAATCATCAACGTGACTACATCCTCCGTCGACGGTGGTGGGCTGCTCCTCTACAATCGTCAACGGAACAAGGTATCCGGTCGTTTATCATTGCCCAACATCCACGCAGCAGGCAAAATGGCGTCGAAGACGCCCAAATCTGTTGTAGTGTAGTGTAACCACATCAGTGATCATCCAGTGCCTCCCAAGCCAAAGCAAAATTGCAAAACTAGTTCAATGTTCACAAAGTGGACTACAAGAATTTATTTCAGAAACTTTTACAATAACACTCTTACCTAATATCGTAGTCATCTCATCAGTTGATCCAATCTATGCCCTAATAGCAATTGATCCTGCTCGGTCCTCAAATTGGTCAAAATAAATTCACACTGGATCAATTGGTAATATCAAAGAAACTAACGTTCACATCTCCCTGTTCCAAATCCGAACTTTGTAGAACCCACTTCTTTTTTGGTCGTAGACTTAATGTGAAACACAAAAACTGATTTGATGAAAGACAGCTTAGACCTGGTATTGGATAAGGGAAACATGTTCAGATCTTATCTTCGATTGACAACACAAAACACAAATCCGACTTAAGTGTTGTCTCCCATAGAAAACTATTGAATGATAAAATCAAAATCATATAGACATTAATTGTTTCTTGAGAGAAAAGCTACTTGGAAAATAAAAAATAAGACAATAGTTTTAACTGAACATACAAGCAATAAAATACAATGTTGGATGGGTTTAATATATTTTTTATTGCCCATCATGCTATAAAAAAAAAATTAAGCTTAATAAAATAACACAACCCTATATATCAAACAGATAAATCCTTATATATTTTTCCTTTTTGTTTTTCTTTATTGCAGGTAGATGAAAGGTTCTTTGGTAACAATGAAGAAGACAGGTATGCGCCCCAATGTCATACACTGGTGGGCGTGAAAGTGGAATAGAAGCAGAGATTTTTTTTTTTTTTTTTTTGGGTAGGGTAGCTTTGGCAAAGCGGAAGCCATACAATTACACACATACGAGACCTATCTACTTACGTACAAACAACTTGCCACATAATTGATGCGCAGCACGACCTGCCCTAGCAGTTAATGGTTCTCATTCAAGAACACCTATGTGGGTAATAGTCAAATCTAGCTAGGTATTTATAAATTTCACAACTTCAACAAAAACACACTATTCATAAAAAAAACTTCAAACCATCTCGGAGAGCTACAGCTCTCTTAGACATTATTTCAAACAACAAAAGGGGGTGTACATATATGTATAAAGTATAAACAAACCCCTACACACACAAAATTTAAGGTTTATAAAGCATGAGTATGACATCATGGGCGACCCCCAGCATCCCCCATTCTTCATGTCACCTAATCAGCGAGCATCATCCGCTACATAATGAGGACCTCAAGAAGATGGATAATAAAAAACATCAACACAAGCACTTTGTACTATGAAAATCATGAAAAGATCGTAGATATTCCTTTACGCAAGTGTAAGGTACATACATTGTATCGATGGTTACATGTACATTGCAGCTACGGGAAAACCCTAGACGTTGATCGAGATGACTTAAAAAAATTATTCTTCTTTTCTTTCCTCCACAATTTTGCATACTATTTCTTACACTACTTGTGCAGTCTTAGTCAGAGTGAGGATCATTGAAACTTACTGACTTTTCAAGCTTGTCTTCATAATGATAAACTGAGTTATCAAAACTCCTATATTTATCAAAACTCCGATATTTCTCCAACAATTTTTCTAGGTCGTTCTGTATAGTTGGTTCAGCAATGTTGATTTCATTGGGTACTTCTAGGAGGTATGTGTCATTATGTTGGATCCATCTTCTGGTATTCTATATCACTCACATTACTGGAAACTTTAGGTGGGTAGGTTTGAGATGAAGTTGGTTTCTTGACTAAGAGTGACAGTGGATGAGTATCAGCACTAGATGCAGTCCAGTCCAACCCCAATGATAATACTTGGGTCGTAGCTCAAAAAGGTGGAGGAATAATGACATAACTATCAGAAGATGTTTTGGTGGAGGCGGGGAATGGAATCCTCTCCTTGGCCGTCCATGATCTTCAGGGGATTCAATATGGATATATGGCCGTCGTGCTCTGGATAGAGAAGATAGCACGTTCCAGTCGATCAAACTTTCGACAATGGGTCGGTTTCCCTTTTTTTCAAGCCATGAAAGCTGGTCTGCCAGTTTCTTTGGCATGCCAACAAACTAGAGGGCTCACTCTGAGGCACACAAGTAACCAAATCACATTGCTAAACAGTAACGAAAGGAACTAAATAAATGAATGAATGAATGGGCAAACAAATTATAATTTCATAAATTTTGAGGGCACACACACACGCACCTCACCTGCCCAATATTTCTTATGATGCCACCCATTTCGTTAGTGTAATTAAGGTCAACCACTGGCTAGCTTCTGTTCCCAACCACCGAGCTACTAGGAACTGACATTTTTGAGGTAACCACTACCGTGACTCCAAGTTTTATTCAGCTCAACTACGTTATTGCTGTAAGTTCATCCCATGCACTGTTGGTACAGAGGATGGACTCCTTTAAGTAGCTCGAGGAAGGAGAACTTTAATATAATAAACCTTGCATTTAGGGAATGGTCCACTATCTCGGATACTCGGGACCCTGCGCCACCGTACCTGATCCATTTTATGTTTTACAGTAGGGTTGAATTAGTTTATAGTCACAAAGTCGCTGTCTAGGAAATAAAACTATCCCTAGGCTATTGCCCACGTCAAATGATAACTCAGTTCATGAGCAAATATGACATAAAATAAATAACCGATCAACATGCTCAACCAAAATATTGCATGAATACAATTTCATATATGTGAACATTATTGACTTTTTCTATTAATTATGCTCGCCTCTGAGATATAGCTCAGACTTGTCACTTAACAATATTATTTTTGGAACTCAATTTACAAACCTGTATCTCTAACATAGCTCGAGTTCCTTGTATTAGTGTTGCAATCTTCTTCAAGGTTAATTGAATCTGAATAGCATACATGTATGCATGTATTTATGCCCAAGGAAACAAGTTGTACTCAAATAGTTTAACCAATTTGTCTAATCTTGCAGCTTAGTTTAAGCCGTTGAATCACAACTTTATCAACCTAAACAATTAGCACAACACTTGGACAGTCTAATAATGCAGAATGAATAGTGAATTCAAAATAAAACTCCGAGTGGTCATTCACCCGCCCGACCTAAAATACTCTAGGCATGGCCGGGTTACCTAGCCAGGGCTGGGTCGTAACTGACGATGGTCCAGCCATGGCCAGCACAAGCTGGCTGGGTCCCATGGCCTAGCCTACCCTCTAGACAAGGTTCATCATATAGCGAACCGGGGTGTGAACTAACATGGTTTTGACAACCTAGAAAATTAAGTCATGCGTACACCATTGGCATAATTTGTTCGTTGCTCATGCGCGCCACAGGCGCTATGGAGTGTTTCGAAGTTTCGAACAAAAATCTATCAGTATCTCATCTATTAGTTTGTTTTTTTATGATTCAAATCTGTAGGAATTGTAAATAAGGGCTGCACAACCCAACATAAGAAAAGAAATTAAAATTCCTACGATCGAAAACCTAGAAATTTACACATAATCAATGAAATTGCAATAATTTCCACCATACCTTTGATTTCTTCAAAATTTCTACTCCAGATGATTGCGGTGTACAGGCTGGTGAACTCGGCAAGGTTTCATCATCAACAAATCTTTCTCTCTCCTCCCACTGTTTATCTCACCTTTTCTCTCTTTTCCCCTCTTTTTCTTTCTCTTCTCCTTCAAGTTACTGCCCCAAAAAGGCAGCAACCTGATATATACTAAAATATTATGTTTTGTAATATTTTATGGTATTTTATCTTCTTTTATTATGAGGAGGTTGCAAGAATTAATTAAATAGTACAAGGAGGCTACAAAGGTAGTTATATTTAACTAATTCATTTCGATTCTGGTTTATCTTAGTGGCTTAATCCTAGCTTAAGAGCTTTATTTCTTCACTAATTAGGTGTTTAGGTTCTTAAACTATCATTAACTAAACTTAATCACGATTAGCATAGTTTAATCTCAGATTACCCAATTACTAATCTACCTCTGGTCATGGTTGGTAATCACAGCGCCACTGATCAAGGACAAGAATGCCCAAGTCTCGCTGGGCCTTGGGCTGTTACAGTCCCCTAGTTTGACTGTGAGTTTCATGATAGTCAGACATTCGTTTTTCTGTTCGGTTTGAAGCATGACTGGGACTAAGTCTAGTACTTTATATAAGTACTATTAATTCTCGATTCCAATACTATGTTTTAGCAATTCTCACAACAAGAACATAGTAAGATTCAAGAACTTTTGGCGCTAAAACAGTAACTTGTAATCTAATTTCAGCACTAAGGAGCTAGGTGTTACAAGCGGAATGGATATAATATAGTGAGAGAGAATTTCTTAACATCACAAAATGGCATGTTCAATGATGACTGATCCGTACAACCCAATACAACAATGGTAAAAGTAGAAAATACATCTACCGTAGGCACTAGAGGCCTGGTTAGACATAAAAAAAATTATGGTGTTGTCCCAGTCGGACAAGTTCCATTTGCTTTAAATAATGAATGATAAGTCATGGAACTGATTGTATGGTTTGGCTACCGATGGAAAATGAAGAGATTCTCCATTTAGATGGTAGCATTGTATGTATCCCTTATAGCTCATCAAGAGCCGAGGAACCAGAGAGCTCTGTCAATGCTCGACTGAGTTTAATGTTTGCGTGTTAACGTGGATATGTTCATTTACCATTAAATTCTAAAAACACCCTTTTACGCAAATGTTGGCCCATAATTGTTTCCACAAATGCCATATTGTGTCATGCCAAGGATGACTTTATGTAAGAGAACAACACTCGCATTGTTCAAACTAAAAGGCTTCTTTCCTTGGCCGAAACTCTGTAGAGGAAAGCACTGCTCTCTCCTTGAGTCCTTGGTGGGAACATGCTTCAGAAACCTCCATGAAGCATATACATCTTCGTCATTCGAGATGACACGTTGAGAACCAAAAACTATGTTACATGATGTAGAATAAATGACAAAGCAAGCCCTTACATCCTTCATCTTTGATGAAGCACATACATTTTTGTCAAAGCACATACATTTTTGTCATACCATCGTGGTAGGTAAAAAACAAAGAAAACTATTATATGATGCAAAAAATGTAACATGGAAGCTTGTGGATAGATGAAACACAACACCATTAATGAGCAAAGTTAGAAGGTAAACTATACTTTTGTTCACATTCTCTCTTCTATGAAAACAATGTAAATGCAACTGATTTTTTATAAGAGTTAGCATATATCACATAAAATCGACATAACCCCGAATATGATTTTGATAGGTCATTAAACAGATTCCTTTGATGGACGATCAGATTAGAACATTAAGTGTATATAGCCTAACATGACATAGATTTGACTATAACTCATGGCTGTTCAATAGACAAAACAGCATGATTGAGAACTCTATTCTGATCCTTATGGTACCAGAATGGGATATCACACAGATTCCCTTGATATACTTGTTGATAACAAAGTCTCTGAGTAGCAGAACAAGATACCAGTGTGATGGCAGCTCATGGTTGTTTTGATGGAGAGAATAACATGGTTTGTTCATGCCTTGACATTAGTGTGACAGATGCCATTGCTCCTTTCTAGGCAGAATCATGTGGTTTGTTAAAATATTTAGGGCATCTGCTCTTAAAACAAAATCAGATTTGACATCCAAACTAAAACAAAAATGTAGTTATATGTGTTGCTATATCCATTGTAGGTAAACAAGTTGGTAGGTGGAAGATGTCAGGCATTGCAACCAACACTATTTTGTCAACATTGGATGTGGAACTGTCACTAGTATAGATTGTAAATGTAGTTATAGATTTTGATGATGATATGGCCGAGAAAATATTAAACATGCACCAATTAATTTTTGATGCAAAACAAATGCAAATTACATATAACTTTTATGGTGCAATAGGTGACGAACATGTGGATGCACCAATTCCCTAACATAAGAGCAACCAAAATGATGCACATAAAATAGAGAAAAATATTTCAATATATTTTGCAATCAATATCATAAAAGGGTGTTTATGTCCTTGGTGTGTATGCTGCAGGCGATAGAATGAAGTTTAACAATGAAAAAGATGCATTCAACTTCTACAACAATTATGCATTACACAATAGGCATAGTGTTAGGAATAGTAATCATAATAAAGATCAAACATGAGTTGTTACAAGTAAGTCCTTTGTGTTCGTGAAAGAGGGATGAATGAAGAAAAACAATGTAAGTGAAGTTCAAAGAGGGACTTTAAGATGAGAATGCAGTGCTATGATGGTGATATAAAGGCTTTTGTGCGATATTTTTTTTGTTTAGGACATTCGTTGGTGAATACAACCACCCCATGGCTTCTCCTGCTATTACCCTTATGTTGAGGTCGCATTGAAAGGTAGCAAAGGCCCATGCCATAGTTGGATAAATAACATCTAATTTTAGTATTTGCTCCAAGCTACAAGTGTTAACTATATTGGCAAGTTGAATGGTGAGCACAAAAATTTACCTTTTACAACCTCCAACTTGAGGGACCACCTCAAACAAGAGAGACGATGTGATGTGTTTTGTCTTAGAGGTAAGAAATTTTGTGCTTGCTGCTTTCCATTTATTTTAATACAATTTCTTTTAAAATGTCCAATTAAAAGGTTTCAGTTACAACATAAATGGAATAATAGTAGATGAGTAGTGTAACTTATGGATGCTAAGCCCTTGGTTCTAGTTTTGTGATTGTGCTATCCCATTATTTAGAAATTATCATCATTATATAGATAAACTTCCCGATCAGTGGAAGACCATCCAAAGTGCCTTTGGTGTTGGTGTAAGAAAATATTCAGCCATTGCATCTATTAACAAGTGGGAATTGAATAAAATTGATGTCATTAACCATAACAACAACAAAAGCATGACAACCTTTAACAAGAAGTATAACTCATCTGTTGTATCGCTATTATCACAGCCAGTTGACAAAAATTCAAAAGATCCAGTAGCTCAGGAGTATAAGATGTAGCTGACGTATCTAAAAAGAATGTAGTTATTTTCAGAAGTTTGACCCTTGTACAATGCTAAGAGTCCAACATATCTTCTCAACTCCATAAATATTCAATAACTGGAAATATGGTTCACTTTGCTGAAATGACCACCTTTATTATAGCTTTAGAGTTGTTTCCTTGTACATTCATCTCCTTTTCCTTTATGTTCTCTCCAACTAGTAGTATAAACTTACTCCGAACTTATGAAATTTAAATACAGGTGTTGTTGCTCACATGAGATGATCCGGTCATTTTTGGGACATCCTAAGAAACATTGTCTTACGAGGTTTGTCTGGATTGGGACATATCTTCCTAATATTGATTACTTGAGAATTTGAGGGACAAAGTTTCCATTATTTATCTTCTTTATTATATGCCTTCTTACTTTAATTAGTTAAATCACCATCTCCTTATCTTCATGCTCATTGGCACCACTGGCATGTCCAACTTTAGAACATATAAAAAACTATCTTATCAATCGTTAATTTTTACAAGTGTAGTTTCTCATTGAAAACTGTTGTGGATACTCATTCAATTGATAAGATAAAGGAGTTTGTGAATCTATCAAGGCAATTGGCCAATCCTACAATTTGATAGCCATACTTTTTCTGTAAGTGGCTTCTATTTATTTATTGAAGATATAAGAAAAAGAGGACTTTTGTCTTTGTAACTTATTGGAACTCATACATATTTGAAGAATGTTTGGCCTTACTTTTTACATGATTGGTTTTGAAAAATAGTTAAAAATTGGCATGTGGTGTTCTTGAACCAGCCACTTTGGTATGCATGATTGTGTAGGATAACAAGACTCTTGTCATTACATTGATGTAAGACATGTTAAGTAAAAAGACAAGATTGGATTCTCAATAGCACTATGGTGGGAATGGAACTACTAAATAAGCTTCTGTTTTTTTTACCAAATGGGAATCTTGGCTTTTGGTTGTTCAAGCATGTCTAGATGAGTTGCTCAATGTATATGAACAAGACTTTAAGAATTATGCAGATCACATAGTACAATATATAATTTTATGCAAGATAGCATTCATAGTACAAAACAACATTTATAGCTTGTAATTGTGCCCTATCTCTTGCTAGAGCTAATGTCACCTCAACCACTTGCCTCCTAGCTTATGCTTTACTCAATTTAGCACCAGCTATTTCAAGAATTTGTTCCTTCCAATCAACATCATTACCCTTCTTAACATTTACTCATATGGTGATTTCATTATTGGTTATTCTCGTAAACCTTTGCCACCTTAATCTTAATGTGCCAAGTCAAGCTCATTCATGTATTTTGCCCCATATTTCTTTTGAACTCATGTGAGATGTTTGAGTTACTTGTTTATTTCCACATTAGTGTAAAAGCATTTAATGAATAACATCTTTTTACAATCCTATTTTATGCTTAATTCAAATAAATCTAGCTAACATGTTACAAGCACATGGTAACAATTCCTAACATTAATATAATGGATCATGAGTCTAATAAGAAATTTACGTTTTCCCTCCACTTGATTCAAGTGAACCCCACATTATAAATACTATATATTTATCCTCTGTATACAACTGAACCTATATATTTAGTATCAGTTTATCAATTTATTATTATGACATTATAATTTTATGTTTATCAGTTGAAGTGTGCTTAAAAAAAAAGTGATTGTTGAAGATGGAAGAACAAAGTTGGATACGGAAAGACATATATATTTTTACTTTATCAATTATACTTTATAACTTTTTATTTGAATATAAGATTTGTTATAAACATTTTTTTTCTAAAAGAAGCATGGAATATGTGAAAGTGTTGAAGTCTTCATCAACTCTGCCATGGCAAATAGTATAGCAGTTGATAGAAAAAATAGGTGCCCATGTAAAAAGTGCGGCAATTTTTTTTTTAGTCAACAAGAGATGTTGTGGATCATGTGATGTGTATCGGTTATGTCCAAAATTACACACGTTGCCATTACCACGGTGAACCAGTATTACTAGTTCAAAGTGGTTATGATGAAATTATAGAAAATGATGAAGATAACATAGCCAAGCTGATCAGAGATGCATTTGGAATACAACTAGAAGAAGTTAACATGAATGTGGATGATCAAGACGCAGACAACAACATGACAGATCAAGATATATATAATAATAAATATGAAAAGTTGCTAAATGATGCTAAATAAGAATTAGATTATGGATGTGAAAACTCTCCAAGTTATCTTTTATTATTTAGTTATTTCACATAAAGTGTCTACATGGATGGAGTAATAAATCATTTGATATATTGTAAGAGTTATTGCAAGAAGCATTTCATATATGTGTGCAAATACCGAAGTCATTTTATGAAATGAAGAAAATTGTTAAAGCATTGGACATGACTTGTGAAAAGATCAATGCATGTCCTTAAAATTGTATTTTTTTTGGAAAGAATCTGTTTCCAAGGATCAATGTAACATATGTGGTGCCTCTAGATGGATTGAAGATACAAAACAAGAAAATCAAAGTAGAACTCAAAAAATTCTTATCAAGTTTGTGCACCACTTTCCATTGATAACAAGACTTTAGTGAATGTATTTTTCTTCAAAAACTGCTGCGAAAAAAGGAGATGGTGTAACGAGGGATGCATTAAAGATGGTTTACTAAGACATCCAACTGATTTGTTAGTCTGGACATCCATTTTTTTCATTAGACAATCAAAACATCAGACTTGGTTTCGCAAGTGACGGTTTCGACCATTTCATGCTTTGGGTACATCATATAGTCTATGGCTTATCATCATTTTTTATATAATCTACCACCACGGATATGTATAAAACAACCATATGTCTGTTAATTTCTGGGCCAAATTCTCCAACAGAAAAGATTGATGTTTATTTGCAGCTCTTAATTGATGAACTAAAATTGTTGTGATAATTTGGTGTAGATACTTAGGATACAAACGAAAAATAGTTTTTTCGAATGCGTACAACTTTATTATGGACCATAAATGATTTTTCTATTTATGGACTTATCAGGATGAAGGTCAAAAGGAAAATTAACAGGACATATATGCCAAAAGGATACATATTCTTATCGTTTAATAAATAGTTTCAAAGAATGATACATCAGTCATCTAAGATTTTTACTTGCATATAATGCATATGTATTGGACAAACATTCTTTTGATGAGACTGAAGAACTAAGAAATGCTCCTTTTTCTCTTTCTATAATTGATATATTAGAAGAAGTTGAACATGAACAGTTGTTGTACAATTGAAAAAAGAAAAGTATATTTTTCACTTTGCTATATTGAAAACGTAATTTATTACCTTGCAACCTGAATGTAATGCATATAAAAAAAATGTTTGTGACAACATAATCGGTACATTGTTGAATTTGGAAGGAAAGACAAAAAGATCATTACAATTCTCATTTGGACTTACAGGTGATGAATATAAAACATAGACTTCGTCAACAAACATGTAATAGGACTGGTTAGATATTATTGCCAAAAGCATGTTTCAAAATGAACAAAAAAGAGAAAAAATATATTTTGCAAAGTCCTGAAGAATTTGAAAGTTCCAAATGGTTATGCTTCAACATTTCATGGTGGGTGCATTTAAAGGGGCATAAAATCTTGGGATTAAAGTTACATGACTATTAATTCTTCAATTCATTCCATTAGCCTTACAAAGTTCTTTACAAAAAAAGAGTATAATGTTGATTGAGTTGTTGTTATCACCCCAAATTTTTCAAAAGGAGGCTATGTTTTAGTATTTGAATCTAAATTTGAGACCCAAAACAATTTTGGGACTGTTAGATCTAAAATGAAAATTTAAACCCAAGTTTAGATCCAAATCAAGCATTTCAAACTCAAAATTCAAAATCGAGTTCAAAATGACAAAGTCAAGTGCTATGAGCGTCGCTTACATGCACAGACCGTCCTCTTGTTTTATGCTTCAACTGAATCCGGATTCAAAACGGGCCCACAGTAGCCCAAAATGGAGTCAACCGCCCATTTTCAACAAAAAAAACCTTTTGTTTTACATTTTATGCTTCATATTTTAAATAACATTTTTTATAACATTTTATTGATTTTATTTAATTTTATTTTCATTTTAAAAAAAAGGGAGAAGGAGCTCGTGCGTGTTCACGCTCGCACGGGTGCTCGCAAGCAAGCGCTACGCGCTCGTGTAGAGGCCAGAGCGCTCTGCATGCGACAACGTCATGCACTGCTTGTCGCACGTTGATGCACTCTACGTGTAGCAGGCACTACATTAACGCCTCCTCAATTTTTATGAATAAAACCGTGGTGGGTATTTTTGGGTGGGAAATAGACCTGCCCACACCCCAAAAGGGTGTTTTCAGGGCTAATGGTCAATCCCTCTTAGTCAAAACCTATTTTTTATAAAAAAAATTGAAAATAATTCAAATTTGTTTGAAATTCGGATGAAAATGTTGTGAAATTAAAAAAAATTCAAATTTTGAGTTTTAGCTCCAAAACTCTCTATAAAAACCCTCATTTTCCTCCCTGTAGGGCATAAGCTAGCCCTTGGAGAAGCTCTAATGCATTTTCACTTGAGGATTTAGAGCTTTAGCTCTCTTCCTCCATTTTCTTCTTCTTATGTCCTTTTCATTCTTCTTCTTCTTATCCAACTTGGAGCAAACTTCATCAAACTACAACTTTTCAAGGGAGCACGAAGATCTCTTGACCGCCTCTTCATCATCATCTTGGAGATTCATTCAAGGTGAGTCCAAGATCATTCCAAGCAAAGAGTGATCATTTTTCCTTCAAACCATTCTCTTTAGGGGGTATGTAGCTAACATCCCTCTCCATTCCTTTCATTTGTTTCTTCTCTTCTTCTTCCCATGACCATACAAGATAGCCCTAAAATCTCTATTTTAGACTCAAAAGGCTATTCTTAAGTGCACCGGAAGCATGAGAAGGTGAAGTGATATTTTATTTGATGCTTAAATCATGTTATCTCATTTCTTGAATATAGTCTTGTTTCGTTTCTCCTATTTTCTCTCTTCCTCATTTCCCCATGACCATACGAGATAGCTCTCAATTTTTATTTTGAAGTCAAGAGGTTATGCTTGAGTGCATCGAAAGCATAAAAGATGAAATAATATCTTATTTCATAGTTGAATCATACTCTCTTTCTTTCCTTGAATATTGCTTACATATTATCCATGCATAGTTATTTGATTTTTCCTATCTATATGTGAATGCACGGTGATAATAAGAATATGGTTTGAGACTTCGCTTTATTCTTATGTTTATTATTTTGAGGTTCAGACTTGTCCAACCTAAGGAAAACCCTCACGAATATGTACATGTTAATATGCATTTTCATGTCATTTGATGCTAGTTTTCTTTTTAATCACCCGATTAGAAACCCCAATGAGTGCTTCGTCATTCTCCATTTCGTGAGTACTTGTTTTTCTTTCATACCCAATGGTGAAAGATATGTATTTTCTTAAAACAAACAATATGATTTTATGTTCATATTTGAAAGCATGTTTTCCAAAAAATTTTTAAAAGCAAATACCCTCTCTAATGTGGCTTTGGAGGCTTAGGCTCTTGCATGAGTCCAAGCTTCTCTCCTGCCTACATCAAACTTGAAGTCGGTTATTCTAAGTTATTTGTTGATTTCTAATCTCATGAAGACACATATATATATACATGTTATATACATATATGTGCACGTGATGATTCCTTTCATTTTTCTCTCCATATGTTTTCACATTTTATTTTACAAATTTTCATATGCATATGAATGCGTATATACATGTGTTCTATTTCTTTTCTTTTGAATATTTTATTTCTCCTTTCAAAACAAATATCTTCCATCACAAATTTTTTTTATACATACACATATATACGTATGCATATTTCTCTTTTCCTATAAAATCTCTTTTTCTCTTCAAATCAATACCCTTCTCCATTTAAACTTTCATATATGTGTATATATGATGGTATGTACACATACATGCATGTCTTTCTCCATCTCTCTCTCTCTCTCTCTCTCTTTCTTTCTTTTTATGAGTATTTCATCTCTTCCATTCTTTTAACATTTTCTCTCATGATCATTTTATTTACCGACTTCAATATGACCAAAAATCAAGTAATGACCCAATATTGGATTCATGCTTGATGGTCTACAACCCCAATCTATTTTCAAAAACTTTTCCTTCTTATATATGATAGTTATCAAAACAAAAATCTTAGATGTATGTTGTGGTAGCAATGTTTTTAGATGAATGTTATGGTAGCAAAATGAATGATTGCATTTTCCAATAATATAGGATCAATGCGTTCATGCATCCACAATCACTTAATATCACTTATGATCACATGCACCTCTCTAAAGGAATTTAAGCAATAAGAGATAGAGTCTTAACTAGGTAGTAACCAAATTATAGCAAAATCTCAAACATACTTAAAGTCTTAAGAGAACACTAAAATGACTTCAAAATGATTTCCCAAACTTTTCAAACGATATTTATAAAGATTTTTCAATTCTTGTTTTTTACCTAAAATGTTTCACATTCTCAAGTAATTCTTCAAGAATATTTTCAAAAGTTTGAAACATCAAACTTTCAATATTTTCTTACACCATATATAGAAAGAGATGTTTAAGCCAAGATGAAATGCACCAATAATAAACGTAGCCCTTGGGTTGATTACCCCTGGTAAAGGCACCGGGAACAGTCGATACTCGTACCAACGGGCGAGTCCCTTTCTCTCATTTTCAAAATAAAAACTCATTTTTCTGGAGCACTCTTAAACCAACCAAAAATTTTGAGGATGCGAATAGTTGTGTAGTTTTTTTAAGGAATTACGTGCGAAAGGTGAAAAAGAAAATGATTTGAAGTATTTGGAGGAGCAAATTATATTGATATTGTGTCATGGAAAAATATTTCCACTTTCGTTCTTTGATATCATGGTTCGTTTGGCTATTCACTTTGATCGTGAAGTATTATTGAGTGGGCATGTTCAATACCGTTGGATCCATCTTATCAAAAGGTATTTTATGATGCTTTCAGGTCTAATAGTTTGTTTTTAATTTTTTTTATCAACTTTAAATGATTTCAGTTGAAGATGCGCAAACTCAAGTGTTATGTGCATAACATAAGTCAACTAAAAGGATCAATTGCATAAGGGTATTTGGCAAAAAAAAGCTTGAAACTTTGTTCTAGGTATTTATCTGGTGTAGAAACACATTTTAATAAATTAGAAAGAAGTTATGAAGAAGTTGAATCAACACAGATTCGTACGTTGTTGAAGAAAGGACATTTTGTGGGAGCATATATATTGTTTACTATGAACAATTTAATGCTTCAAGAAATACACACATATATTGTTTAGTCATCCTTTAGTGGCGCCTTACCTTCAATAAGTCAGTGACTTAATTTATTTTTTATTTTAAGATGCTATTAAAATTTTTAATATACTCATAAGTTGTTTTTTCATTAGACAATAGATGGACTTGTTGAAAAGACAATATTATAAAAGGCCTTATAATATTGAACGCTTGCATGAGGTCAAATTTTTGGAATGGTTTCAAGATCATGTAAACTAGTCATTTATTTGCTATAGATTTGCTAGTTACGTCAAAGAAGCACTGACCCACAACTGGATGACGAGCTTATATGACTTTCACAATATCCCCAAAAGACAATGAAGAAAAATAATGGTTTCATGATAAATAGATTTTGATTTCATACACTTGAAAGAGAAGGGAAGGGAAAAACTCAAAGCAGCGGCATTGTTGTGGCTGCACAAACTCCAAGTTGCTCGAGTATAAAAAATAGAAATCCAGTTAGTGGTGTGGTTACTCATTATGGAGTCATTATAGACATCTTTGAGGTTGAGTATGATGGAGATTAAACTTTGTTTTATTTAAGTGTAAATGGTTTGATGTTTTGAGCTCACATGTTAAAGGAAGGATGAAAGATAAGTTCAATTTTATGCTAGTGAATTCAAAATATACATGTAGAGAACCTGAACCATTTATACTTGCATCTCAAGTAGAATAGGTTTTTTATATTAAAGATCCCATTGACACAGATTGGCAAGTTGTTGTTAAAGTGAGACCTCAAGAGTTATTTGATATGCAAAGACGACAAGCTACGTTAAATAAAATATAATTGGTAGAGTGAATAATAATTTATGGGATAGTGGATCTTAAAACATTGAAATATGACAAAAACAGTTGATGATATTTCTTGGGTTAGACCAAATGTACCGGCCATGTCTATTAACATATAAATAGTTGCTATATACTTTTTTTTGTGCTTTCTTTGATTCTTTTTTAATATGTGGCAAAGTTTATTGTAAGTTATAATTTTGATGTTGAAATTTGTTATGTTTATGTTGTATCAGATATAGATGGCTGAAAGTGGATTGCTTAACCATATGTCTAGCAGGCAAGAATTCAAACAACTAAGCACAAGTATGATTCATCTATGTGTTTTAATTGAAAATATATTTACGTCTTTAAGTAGTGGTTATTTTTTTCATTTGAACCATGTATGTGTATTAAGGTCAACCACGTTAGCAAAAAAAGACAAAGGGCATTTCTCATGTATTAGATAGTGCAAGATTGGGTCCTATACAAAATGTTAAAGTAAAATCAACAAACATGATCAACCAATAGGAGAAAAATCACAAAAGCTTGGTTCATCCATTGGTATATTGACACAAAACCCTCAGCCGCTTACCTACCATATATGGAAAGATTTACCTTAGATATGCGAAGATGATGTGTAGAATTGTGTCTTGGTAATTGGATGTTCATGTTTTTCCTTCATTTAAATTTAATACAACAACACACACACACACACACACACACACATTAAACATTTTTGTCTTGCAGGAAAAATATGAAGCCCAAAAGTTTAGAGAAAGATGATAATAAAACAATATGTTAATTTTCGAGATATTGAAAATGAACTTTGAAGAAGACATATCAAAAACATAAATCGGTAGAGAATTGTATAAGACATTGCCAAGTCTCAATTCCTGAAGATCAATGGAGGAGCTTGATTCACCACTTTGAAACTAGATGATCGAAGGTTAGCATATTGTGTATGGGTGCACACACACACACACACACACACACACACACACACACACACACACACATATATATATATATATATATATATATATATATATATATATATATATATATATATTGTATCATGTAACTATTTAGTCTAATTTGTTGTATGTAATCCTTTATAGTTTCTAACTTTAAAAGTTTGTTATATAGAAGTGAAAAAAACAAAAGAAATCGAGCAATGTATGAAACTCCTTATACTACGAGCACAAAAAGTTTTGTTAGATTTTAAGCGGAACATGTATTGCCTTATTGATTATTATCATTATTCACTTGTTCATTATAAAAATTAAGTTGTGTCTATTTTATGCAGGCTAGGGAGGGTGAAGCAGAGCCTTCTCGTGCTGAGGTCTTCATTATGATGCAAACAAGTAAAAGAAGAGACTAGCAACCTAGCGATGAGTGAAAGAACTGTAAGTCATACTGCCTCATTATTATTAACAATGATTATAATTAAAATGTATTAAATATACATGTTATGGAAATGTTACACTGATTTACAATCTCAACTCAATGAAGCAATATACAAACTACATGAATGGTGCCTTGTTAAGGGTAATGGGGCCAGACAAATTTGGACAAATGCGTGCATGTGGAATAAAGGTAAAACTGTCACAATTTTTTGATGCAGCTTCTAATCAAAGTGAACTAATGGTACAAAATATGCAATTGCAGGAG
Source organism: Nymphaea colorata (assembly GCF_008831285.2). Classification (NCBI taxonomy): domain Eukaryota; kingdom Viridiplantae; phylum Streptophyta; class Magnoliopsida; order Nymphaeales; family Nymphaeaceae; genus Nymphaea; species Nymphaea colorata. Next base: position 12,279,501 of record NC_045144.1, read on the forward strand.
GAGTTGGGTGATCTAAGCAATGAGGTGCTTGAAGTAGAAAACAACCATGCTGAACAAATGCACAAACTAAAAGCCAGACAAGCTAAAAAGATACATGACTTCGAAGCCATACATGCTAAACTAATACACGAGTTAGAAGCCCAAGTAAAAATGTTGATCACAATGTTGAAAAAGAAAAACTAATTAAATATTCAATGAAACATTATATTTTTTATTTTTATGATTAGAAGACAAATATATGATTTGTTAGAGCTAACATGACTATTCTCTTATTCTTTTTATAGGTTTGAAGATAGCTTTAAAATCACACGCATCTCGACTAAGGAATTTTTTATTTTTTTGGTGAAAAAAATTTGTTTGATGTTAACTGATTTGAACATTACATGTAAATTGTAATTTGTAAATATGTTGGTGTGAATAGCTACAGGGGAGGTGGACAAGATGTTGGTGTTCTTGGTAGAGAGAATGGTTGGTGGCATCCATAAGTATTGAATTGTTTTCTAGTCAATCGTACTTCTAAAGACACTATTGGGGGAACTCTTTCTTCCATTTTCTATTCATGATATATGTATGTCAATCCAACTAGCTTATGATCAATCAACAAGAGAGCATTCCTCTGCACCCTTCCATGTTTAAGCGACTGGCAACACTCCTAATAACCACCTCCTTAACTTGCGCATCAAGTAGAAAGCAGATCCAAGGCCTTTCAGACTTACAAAGATTAACGAGGTCTTGTTGAGCCGCCGGCCATGCAGCCCCCCTCATGTTCCAACAAGCGAGTTTCATCGGCGCATCGCCGACTTTGCTCCATCCCCCCCGTCCATAGCCTCTTCCATTCCCCCTGGCTGTTTCTCCTTGCCCTTCTCATCTAAGACACAATCTATCTCCTTAATTAAGTCATATCTTTCATTTCTTTTCTTTCATCCAACCCTGATCCATTCGTTTTCTCCTTCCCCTAGCTTAGGCTTGTCTACTGGGGGAGGTGTCAATGGGTAGCAGGCTCTATTTCTTCTATCTGTACCCATTAATGCGGGTGACTCTCACCACTTTAGCCTGGGTTCTAGTTCCTATAGTCTCGACCCCACTATGGTTCAGCCCCATCGCTGAACTTCTGGATTCAAAGGTGAAACCGGGAGGAAAAGTAAGGTCGTCCATCTTCTTATCATTTGCCAAAACATAAAAAGGGTTAGGAGATAAGGTTTTGGAAGAAGTACCTGATCCTTGAGGATTCAGCTCCATAGGTTGGTGCTTAGCTGCGCCTCCTCCATTGTTGCCTTGCTTTCCTTTCCCCTTGGTTTGCTCCTTTTGTCGAATAGCTGTTGTGCGTACCTCCTCTCGCTCCCTCGATTCATTCCTCATTGTTTCATCACCTAAACTAGTCTGTTTGGCAAAGAAGAGACCAGTCACTCGGGGGTGCCCCTTCCAAGTTTTTGTGGCCATTTTTACCCTGGCCCAGGGGTTAGCTGCGGTTGCCTCTCCCGCTGTGAGTTTCTTACATGTTGACCTCGTATGCATGAGGGCACCACACAAGTCGCAAAAAGAAATCCTTGACTCATACACCACCTCCTGAACGATCTGTCGACTGTCCCCTAGATCCAGGGAGACGCACGACACTGGCAAGAAGTTGATGGACACTTCAAGCTTCACCCTTGCAAAACCAACCTTCTCCCATTTGCCCGAGCAGCTATCTTTCTCCACATATTCTCCTCGTATGGCCCCTCGCTATGTGCTTATAGCAGTATTCATTCCATAGGTGAATCGATAGCTGGGGTAACTGAACCCATAGCATAACCGTTTCCACCGCATTAATCTTCAGCTCCTGACCAGGCTGCCATCGGCTAGCGATTAGCGTACGCCCACCCACTCTCCATGCCATTCTCTAAATTACTTCTACCAACTCTGCTTCTGTATCAACTCTAATTAGAAACCTTCCATTTCCCACTATGGAGAAACATGGGTTCTTAACCTTCCCCCACTGTTTTCTCAAGGATGAAAAAACATAACTGTAATCCGTTCCCAGTCTCCCACCACCCCCAAAAAGACCAGCGATAGCAACAAATTTGAAGGGCTCTTCCAGACGCTTGATTGCCTCCGCATTGAATCTGACAGCAGGGTTTTCCCCCTCGAAGCTGACTTGCGCTTCCTCCATTTCACCCAGGCGTGGCTTCTCCTGACTGTCCACCACCTTCTCCCAAGAGCCCTTCCATCTACTTTCCTTGCGCGCCCCATTGCCTGCGCCCATTTTCAGGTTCAGTCCTACCTCCGTCTCCTCTGTCTCACAATCCATTCCTGTTGGGATAGCATCCTCTCGTCCCCCGCCATTCTTGCTGGGATCCCCTCCACACGAGCGCACATGCCTCCCGATTTGGGTGTTTCTCTGCTTCCTCGGCCTCTCCTTCCGTCTCGCACTCCATGAGCCCTCACGCCCCAAGCCTGTCACGAGCAAGAAGGAGTTGCCTCCCTCACGCGCTACCCCACCCTCCCGCCAGTAGGGAGGGGTCGCTGGCCAACAGCAACGACACCCGAGCGAGCAGGCCTTGCCCTTTATCGACTATGAGATATGCATGCTCTGTTTTTAGGATTGAATGAAGTTTGGTTTCTCACTGATGAACACACATAGCATAAACACACATAGCATAATACAGAAAATTTCGAGTACTTCAAAACATAAGCAGAACAGAAATCTAGAACCTCATGCTTGATTCATTTCAAAACATATGCATACTTAGATCTACATGTGTATGTCTCTATATGAAATTGCAAATACATGGCTTCATGCTACAATCATAACTGAAAATCCCCATACTTTTTTCCAAAACCTAGATAACTTCCCACCAGCAACTTCTATGCCTTGGTTCTTCTCCAGCAGCCAACGACTTCAATCTTCAACTATAAAGAGGGCAAAGATGAGGACATCCCTCTCTCTCTCTCTCTCTCTCTCTCTCTCTCTCTTCCTCTCACTCAAATTCCTTGATACTGGACGTTCTCCCCCATGGCTGCGGCAAAAGGAGTGATCAACTTCTGCAAAATGGGGTTAAATAACCCTCTACAAGGCCTTCCTTATTGCCATAAGAGTTCTTTCCGTTTCTTACAAGAAAAAGGAACGGTCTTACAATTTCCTTTCCCATTTCTTCTAGATCTTTTCAATTAGTAACTCGATAATGTCTTTCCATAACTGTTCTTTTGACAGTTTTTAGCTATTCCTATTAATCTTTTAAATCTACCATTTATGATTCCTCTCCAATTTACATTTCAATTATATAAGGAAACTTAAGAAAAATCATGGGTCTTACATCCTTCCCCCCCTAAAAAGAAACTTCGTTCTCAAAATTTGAGCGTACTTTATTGAAACAATTGGGAATAACTCTTTCTCATGTCCTCTTTTGACTCCCATGTACATTCTTTGATACCATGATGCTGCCATTCCACTTGAACTAGTGGGATGGTCTTCTTCCACAACACATGCTCCTTTCGGTCTATGATCCGAAGCGGCTTTTCTTCTGTTGTCATGTCCTCTTGCAAATCAACTTCTTCATAGTCTATCACATGCGAAGGATAAGGTACATACTTCCTTAACATCAACACGTGAAATACTAGATGAACATGACTATACTGTGGTGGAAGTGCAATTCGATATGCAACCTTTCCAACTTTTTCCAGAATCTCGAATGGACCAATGTATCTTGGGCTCAATTTCTCCTTCTTTTCGAATAAAAAAACACTATTGGTGGGTGATATCTTGACAAATACATGATCTCCTGCTTCAAAAGCTAGCTCTATTCGTCGTTGGTCTGCATAACTCTTTTGTCGACTCTGAACAGCCAAAAGTTTCTTTCTAATCATATTGACCTGATCAGTGTAGTGTTGGATCACCAAAAGATCCTCAATCTTGTTGTCTCCTATCTTAGTCGAACATGATGGTGATCTACAAGGTCGGCTATAAAGAACTTCAAACGGAGTCATTCCAATGCTAGAATGATAGTTGTTGTTGTAGGCAAATTCAACAAACTTCACATGTTTATCCCATTCACCCTTCCATTGCAAAACACAAGCTCTTAACATATCTTCAAGAGTCTGGATGGTTCGCTCAGACTGTCTATTTGTCTGCGGATGAAATGTTGTACTCAGTTTCAATTTTGTTCCCAACGCTTTCTATAACATTCCCCAAAACTTGGATGTAAATCTCGGATCTCTATCAGAGATTGTTGATTTAGGGATTCCATGAAGTCTCACAATTTCATCAACATACAAATCTGCCAGACTTTCTAGTGATTGTGAAATCTTGATCAGAAGAAAATGTGCAGATTTAGTTCAGCGGTCTACCATTACCCAAATAGCATCGTATTATCGTCGTGTACGTGGTAACCCCACTACGAAGTCCATGGTGATGTCTTCCCATTTCCATTGAGGAATTTCTATCTGTTGCATCAAACCACCTGGTTTCTGATGTTCTACTTTAACTTGTTGATACACCAAGCATCGTGAGACGAACTCAACAATCTCTTTCTTCATTCATGGCCACCAAAAGTTTATCCTTAAATTTTGATACATCTTTGTGCTTCCTGAATGTATGGTGTATCTTGTTTTTTGTGTCTCTTCAAACAGCTTGTTTTTCACCTCTAGATCATTCAGAACCCACAATCTACCGTTGAACCACACAAATCTATCGTCATCCTCAGAATAAGGAGTTTCTTCCTTCTTGTGACACTCCAATTTCAACTTCGCATATTCATGGCTCTGTTTTTGTTTCTCAATAATTTCATCAAGGAAACTATCTCGAATTATTCCAGCACACTTCACCTTTCCATTATCATCTCGCAATGGATGTCATTTTTCAAAGTCTTCCACCAAATTTCATGTCTGCATTAATAATGTACTAGCTTTAGCAGGCGTCTTTCTGCTGAGTGCATCGGCTACCACATTAGCCTTTCATGGATGATACTTTATCTCAAAGTCATAATCTTTGAGATATTCCAGCCATCTTCTTTGTCTTAGATTTAATTCCTTCTGCGAGAACGAATATTTGAGGGATTTGTGGTCAGAAAATACTTCAAATTCCACACCATAGAGATAATGTCTCCATATTTTTAGTGCAAATACCACAACTCCTAATTCCAAATCATGTGTTGGATAGTTCTTCTCATGCTGTTTTAGTTGCCTAGAGGCATAAGCTACAACATTGTCCATTTGCATAAGCACCGCTCCATAATCTGTTCCCGAAGCATCGGTATATACCACAAATCCTTTCCTCTCATTTGGCAGTGTTAGAATTGGGGTACTAGTCAAACTGTCTTTCAACATCTGAAAACTCTTCTGACAATCCTCTGTCCACGTAAATTTCACTCCTTTCCGTAGCAATTTAGTCATTGGGGTTGCAATTTTCGAAAAATCCTTGATGAACTTCTTGTAGTAACCTGCCAAACCAAGAAAGCTTCTGATTTCTAACACATTAGTTGGTGCATTCCATTGTTGTACAGCTTCCACTTTGGTCGGATTAATTGCCACTCCCTCCTTAGAGATTACGTGTCCCAAGAAATTTACTTTGTCTAGCCAAAATTCACACTTGGAATACTTGGCATTCAGTTGATTTTGTCTCAATATCTTCATCACTATCTCGAGATGCACCGCATGCATTGTTTTACACTTTGAGTACACTAGCACATCGTCAATGAACACTATAACGAATCGGTCTAAGTACTCATGAAATATCCGATTCATGAGATCCATAAAAGCTGCAGGGGCATTTGTGAGTCCAAAAGGCATCACTCGAAACTCATAATGCCCATAACGTGTGCGAAATGCTGTTTTGGGAATATCTTCTTCTTTAATTCGCAATTGATGGTATCCCGACCTCAAGTCTATCTTAGAAAACACTTTTGCTTCTTTTAATTGATCGAATAAGTCTTCGATTCTAGGCAATGAGTATTTGTTCCTGATTGTAACCTGATTTAACATTCAATAGTCAATACATAACCGCATTGATCCATCTTTCTTCTTCACAAACAGGACCGGTGCTCCCCAAGGTGACACACTTGGACGGATAAATCCCTTGCAGGCTAAATCTTGGATCTGTTTCTTTAATTCTTCTAGTTCTGTTGGTGCCATTCTATATGGAGCCTTAGAAATAGGTGCGGTTCCTGGTATCAACTCGATGCCAAACTCCACCCATCTTACAGGAGGTAATCCAGGTAAATCTTCAGGGAACACGTCTGTGTAGTCCCTCACCGTACGCACCTCACTGATGGGTTTTAATTTCTGCTCGATTGCGTCCATGCTAACCAAATATGCAGTGCACCCATTTTCCATGTATTTCCTTGCCTTAACTGCTGAGACAACCAACTTTCTTTGATCTTGGGGCGTTTTTACTCTAAATTCAATCTTTTGACTATTCTCCAACTGAAACTTCAGTTTCTTCTTTCTGCAATTTATCGTCGCGTAGTGATGACATAACCAATCCATTCCTAGGATTACGTCATACCTCATCATATTTATTACCACCAACTGTGCTGGTAATAATTGTCCATGTATTTCTATTTTCACATTTTCTAGATACGTTCTGCATGTGTCTTTGTTTCCCATAGGCGTAGCAACTAACAATTCATAAGGCATATTCTTTCTTTCTAACTTTAAAGTTTCAGCAAAACTCTTAGAAACAAAAGAATGCAATGCATCAGAGTCAAACATAATATGAGCCCAATGAGATTGTACAAGAAGAGTACCTTCAATCACGTCAGTAGGTTTCAAATCTTCAACTGTGGTCGCGTAAACTCTCCCAGGTACCTTCTTCTCTGCTGGTTGGTTGGCTGCACCTTGCCTCTGCTCTGCCTCTTTCTTCTTTGGGAACTCACGAATAAAATGTCATCGCGTTCCGCAATAGAGACATACCTCGACCTCTCTATAACATGGTTTGCCCAGGTGTTGGCGATGACATGTGGGACATTCCTCATCCTGCCTGAAAGATGATGGCCTCTGCCTCTTGAATCTATCCCCTTGGTTCACCCTGTCACTACGCCTTCTCTTGAACATGTAAGGCCTCGACTTGGATCGCAGAAATTCACTCATCCTATCTGTCCCATGCGTCCTGTTCCCGTCCTCATCAAAAGGTGTGACCATATCGATAGCGTCGTCTAGATCTCTTGGACGACTAGTCATTACTTGGCTCTGCAACCCGTCTTTAAGTCCTCTGACGAACTTATTTGCTCTGTCCACATCAGCAGTATACACATGGGGGAAATATTTTTCTAAGTGTCTGAATTTGATGACGTATTCGTGCAGACTCAGTCTCCCTTATTGAAGTTCTAAGAATTCTTGCATGCGTTTCTCCCGTGCGAAGGTTGGGATGTAGGCATGTGTGAAGGCTTTCTTGAATTCTCCCCAACTCGCTTCATGATTTGCGAACTTCACTTCACGTTGCGTCTGCCACAATTCCTTAGCATCTCTCCTTTTAGCATAAAGGTTCCATACCGAACCTTTTTATTGTCAGACACTTCCAGGGTGGTAAAGATCTCCTTAGTTTCCTTTATCAACTCTTCAGCATCGTCAGCAGTGCCTTTTCCATGAAACTTCGAAGGATGCAAGCTCATAAACTGTTGGTGAGTTACTCCCCTTGCCTCACCATTTGTTGTCTCGTTCGTATTCGTACTAGTTCTCCCTGAAGAAGCATTTTGCGCCAGTCCATGCATCAACCCCGTAATCATATGTAGAGTGTTCATTATGAATGTTTGCTGTTGTTGGATGTTTCCACCAGGCGTCCTAAGCCCAGTAGGATGAGTCTCTGCGTTTCGGCTCCTGGTGTTGCGAGGAGTTCTCCCTCTTCCACTAACACTCCCTCCTCTAGTGCGTGCCATTGAAATTACACTGCATGGAGGAAACAAACACGAATACGTAAAGCAATTCATTAAAACTAACACAAAACTATGAAACTCAATATTCACAACGAAATCAAAACACTCTTCTTTAGCAGGCTTGGATGACCTTCCTCTGCTTGTGATTGACATTGGCATTGGACATGGACTCTAGACACTGTGCTCTGATACAAAAGTTGTCACGACCCAATTTTTTACACTAATTTTTTTTTTCATTTCTATAATAGCGGAAGCAACATTGAGTCATGACCAAAACATAAAGAAATCAAACATTGTTTTATTTCAATAATAAAATACTTGGACCCAAACAAAAATAACCACAAATCCCTAAAACCGACGCAGTGTCCAGAATGCCAATGCCTGTCCATCACAAGACTGAGGTCGTCACTCCAAGAACCAAAATCTAATCAAGGACTACCTGTAGAGATAGAAAGAAGGGTCAGAATTCCTCTGAGTATGGGTAAAATCCAGTCATGAATGGAACATGGCCCAACAAAATAATTTTTGATTTTGTAAACAAATGTCTTCAAATCTTAACACATATTACAATTATGACTCAATAACAAAAACAAACAAGGTGTGCACAAGCTCCAAAATTTCGTAGGCTTTTCCAACCGTGACTCTCTAACAATGTCATGGTCATCGTGCCGAGCAACAGAAAACCCCGTGGACACAACTCACGGGCAGAACAGAACAGATCGAGGGTACCTGAGTAAAGGCTCCTAAGATATTCCAGATCGCTGCTGCAGCAGCATGACCCCTCTAGGAACCCGGTTTGAGGGACCAGGAGATGCCTCTCTCCCAACACAGCAGTAGTACCCTGGGCCCTTGTGCCGCCCAATACCCTGTGGGCAGTACAGACAGAGGAGTGAGCGACAAAAGAGAACTCTCGCGCACCACCCTTCCCGGGACAAAACCAAACACTGGGCAACAACAAGAGCTCGCACTCACATAAACAATTGCACACAGTCCACGTTTCGCCTTCGAATTTCAAAAGTGAGGGTTTCTCCTTATTGGACCTTGTCTAATACCCCTCGCAGAAACCGCCCTCAGGCTCGGTTTTCCAAACAAAAGCAATAAGCCATTTTCTAATTCAATTTAATGACAACAAAGCTAAGTAGAGCAGTGATGCCATAGAGTAATGCCATAGTGCAAAACACATCACGTTCAAAATTAACACAATAATCACTATTTCAAAGTAAGAGAGTTCAACACCCTTTTCCTGAAATTTAAATAATACAAAAGGTATCACAGAGCAATAATGCATAACATTACAGTTTTTCCATCGAAATTGCAAACAAATTTATAAAAACCCTCTTTTAGCAATTTTAAGAACTCAAAGGGTACTGATTCACAATTTCGAAAGAGTTCTTTGGTTCTTATAGAAAATAACTTTTGCGGACCCCTTTTTGAAGATGTTTTTACCAAAAACGTTGCGGCATGAATGCTTAAAAATTATAACAGCTTTTTCGTAAATTTTGCTAAAGAGGTGGATCCGTTTTGTAATTTTTGAGTTTTGATATAAAAACGGATCGCACTCGTTTTTCTTCATTTCTCGCCCTCGTTTTCTCTCTCTTCGCGCGGGAGCGCCTCCCTCCTCTCGCTCGACCGATAGAGGTGCTTCCCTCTTCCTCAAAGGGAAACGAACCAGCGAGAGAGGAGCGTCTCCCTCTCACGAGCTCCAACGCTCGAGTTCCATGGCGCCGCCCACCGACCGTCCGACATTTTCCGCCATCGCCTCTTCCTCTGCCCTCATTTTTCACCAGCATGGAGAAGACAACCTACCCAAACCCGGTGCTTCAATGGCGTCGTTCTCACTGGCATTCCGCGACGTGGAGTAGAGAATGTGTAAGGGACCTCGACGGATCCTTGCTCCCACAGGTGACAGAGAGGAGGGCCATCGACCTTTCCTTTGTCCAGCGGCAGCGGTAGTAGCCACTGTCCCGACCAGCAATGGACGGCAAAACCCCTCGATTCATTCTCAGTTTTCTGTCAACACGGAAGAGTTGAGTATGGTTTCGTCGGATGCCACAATGGACTGGTCGAGGGCAACTGGTCGGCTTCCGTGGTAGAAGAAAAGGAAATCGAGAGTTGCGCTCTCCGCGGAAAAGGGGATGACTAAACAGGTGTTTCCGTCTACCCTCTCAGTATACCACCTTCACTTTTTTTTTTCTTGTTTACTGTTTTGGGGTTTACCCATAGTCGAGCAGAGCATGCCTTGCCCTCTGTCGACTATGAGATATGCATGCTCTGTTTTTAGGATTGAATGAAGTTTGGTTTCTCACCGATGAACACACATAGCATAATACAGAAAATTCGAGTATTTCAAAGCATAAGCAGAACGGAAATCTAGAACCTCATGCTTGATTCATTTCAGAACATATGCATACTTAGATCTACATGTATATGTCTCTATACGAAATCGCAAATACATGGCTTCATGCTACAATTTATAACTGAAAATCCCCATACTTTTTTCCAAATCCGAGATAACTTCCCGCCAGCAACTTCTCTGCCTTGGTTCTTTTCCAGCAGCCAACGACTTCAATCTTAAACTATAAAGAGGGCAAAGATGAGGACATCCCTCTCTCTCTCTCTCTCTCTCTTCCTCTCACTCAAATTCCTTGATACTGGACGTTCTCCTCCATGGCTGCGGCAAAAGGAGTGATCAACTTCTGCAAAATGGGGTTAAATAACCCTCTACAAGGCCTGCCTTATTGCCATACAAGTTCTTTCCGTTTCTTACAAGAACAAGGAATGGTCTTACAATTTCCTTTCCCATTTCTTCTAGATCTTTTCAATTAGTAACTCAATAATGTCTTTCCATAACTGTTCTCTTGACAGTTTTGAGCTATTCCTATTAATCTTTTAAATCTACCATTTGTGATTCCTCTCCAATTTACGTTTCAATTATATAAGGAAACTTAAGAAAAATCGTGGGTCTTACAAGAACCATATGCACTATAAAGTCTTCCGCTAACTTCAGACCTAGTGCCTATAATTTTGAAGCAAGATGAGACATTTTCATAATGTGCTCCTATATGTTTCCCTTGCTTTTATATTTCAGCGTCACAAGTTTACTCAAAAGATGACTTATTTTAGCCTTTTCATTCTTAGCAAAACACTTTTCAATCTCTTCGAGGAACGCCTTGGCACTAGCCTTTGCAGTAATTGAGCCCCTAAATTTTTTTGGGATTGATTTCTTCATGATCATTAGACACATGCTGTTTGAGTGTTCCCACCGTTCAAAGTTCCGCTTATCTTCATGAGAATTTTCATCTATTAACTGAGGTGGGCACGACTCCCTAAATGCAAGGTCTAGATCCATACAACCCAGAAGAATCATGACAGTTTCTTTCCAATCCTTAAAATTCGAACTATTTAATTCAGGAATAGTATTCAAATTTGCAGATATCATGGAAGCAGAACTCACTGTACAAAGAACAAAAAATACCAAAACATGCTCACAATCAATACATGTATATAGATGAAACAATAAATATAAATGAATTTAAATACAATGGCCTAAATCTCATCACAAGGTACCAGTGCAACATTAATATTCAATCTTTGGATTGAAATATTAACTGCAAGTGGTATTCTTGGTCGACAATAAATATAGATAATTAGCTCTGTCAAATAACGAACCCATCTTTGGATTGACTCACTATTCATATGGAAACCTGAAAATTATCACATATTCATTGCTCTGTATGTTTAAACCTGACCAAACAACAATCCTCCTTTGGGTTGATCATTACCCGCATGGTTTAAGTATATTATCATCTAATGTTCGAAATAGGCAAATTCGTACAACAGAGGTCCCTTTGGCGACATAAAGTATAAATCTACTCATTTTGAACAATAGACATAGCCAAAGAACAAATTTATAATCCAAATATTCATCTATGGTACACCTACAATTTTAATAATATGCAAAACATGATACATATATTAAAATTCACATACAAAATTGTCTTATATTGAATCCAAAACCAAATGATTTAATGAAATAGACCCAAAGGAGTCCAAAATTTTATAAACCGGTACCATAATTGTGCTTAAGTGGGTCAAGAACCACTGAATTAGCCTTAAAATGGTCCGTATTGTTCTTAAACCGCAACTAAAACACCCACATGGCCCTAAATAGTGCTGAATCGGTTTAAAAATTGGATGAACCAGTCAAAAATAGACCGAATCGGTTCCGAAACCCACTGAACCGATTAAAAATGGCTAAAATCTGTTCCAAAACTAAATGAACTGGTCTGAACAGCATGGGTGGCCGCCGGTGGGTTGCGCCAGGATGGCCGGCTGTTGCCCGCCATGACGGTTGGCTGTTGCCTGTCGTGACGGTCGGCTGTTGCCCGCCGTGACGGTCGGCTGTTGCCCGCCGTGACGGTCGGCTGTTGCCCACCGTGACGGTCGGTCGTCGCCCCTCTTTCCTTTGTGCGGCTGCAACGGAAGCGAGGAAGCCAGCGGCAGGCCACCCAACAACATGGGTGGCCGCCAGTGGGTCGCGCCAGGACGGCCGGTAACCAGCCGTCCCCCTCCCTTTCTCTTCCTCTTTTGTGGTTGCGATGGAAGCCCGATGGCTTCCATCGCCCACGCCGCCGTCTCTGCTCACCTCATGGTGGGTGCCGACGGGTCGCCTCACGATGGCCAGACATCGCCCAAACGGCCGGTCGTCCCTCGCTAAAACGGTGGAATCGACCGTCGCCCAAACATTCCTGCCTCACGGTCTCATCGACGGTGGCTTCCACCGCTTCCTCAGCAACCCAAGAAAAAGTATGAGGGGTAGAGGGAGATGCAACAAATAATGGGAAAGGGCGCGGCGTGAGCAAACACACAAATTCATCCAAAAATTGTGCGGATGCGACAACAAATAACACAAAAAATTCAACGATTCAACAATGAACACAGGCTCTGATACCAATTGAAGGGAAAAATTTCCTCATGCATACACAAAAATGAATATGCCCTAAATAGGAACATGTTCATGTTAAATCATTGCATCAAAACTTTAACTGTAGCGAAAGCATACCTGAATCCATCTGAACAACCAGACGGTGAGATCGCAGTAGGATCTTCCAGGGTCTGTGCGGAGCACGTGCGGTTTCTCTCAAATGAGGAAGAGACAACCCTAGAAAGCGATGTTTTAAGCAACCGTGCACAACCTCAGGGACCACTGCCATTTTATATTATGAGCAATTACGAATTCAACCCATCAAAGAATCCATAATTGCGTACAAGTATCTATACATTATAAAATTATCACATACCATATAAGATGACGTAATATCCCAAAACGCAATCACTTAAGCGGATATTTACATTAAGACAACCATAATGTCTGAAATTCCTCATTGACATATGTCAGCCCACCAAATGATCCTTACATAGTTGACTTAATAACTAATCAGATGCAAAGTGACAACATTTCCCCAGAACGATTAGTTGACGCTTATTTTGCTAGTACTCTCCGGTATATTTAGTTCCAAAAACAGAAGAGTGATATAATGGGGGAGAAATATGGGCCTATCAAAGTATGATTCATCGACTGGTTGTACTTTCAGGAGTTTTTTGAATTCATGTACGGCAGGATACAACACCATCAACCAGATGGTAGCAACACTAAGCCACCGTTCCAGGTCGTCCAAAGCTGTTAAAAGATTTCTTGTTGGATAGGTGCAAAAGTTGATTGGTGGCAGAAGAACAAGGAAATCTTCTGAGTTTTCAGTATAATCCTGTACATTTTCTTATGGGAAAGGTGGTAAGAGTGGCCAAGCTGTTCATTTTCAATGCTAATGTTTCATAGTGTTTTATTATGTAATTTATTCACTAAGAAATATCCTTTTAAGGGCGCCTCTAAATCTTTTACTGTAGACACTGTTGGCGTCTCAGCAGAAACTTTGGTACTGCAAGGTTACTTCAGATGGTGGCATGCAACTATCTATCCTTGTCATTTTGCAGCAACTTGTTGGACACTGTATATTTTCTTGTAAGCAGGTTCTTCTTTGCTTGTATATAACATAATATTAGACCATCATTGATTAAGAATTCCCCCGTCTCCTTCTTCACATGGTATAATTGAATCCTTTGATCATTCCTATCAACCTCTACTTTCAGGTTACATCAGTCCATAATAGCCCATAAGGCTAGTTGAAAGGCTGTTGAAACTGGGTTTGTAAAATACACAGCTTTAACACCATGCCAAGTGACACCGGTGTCAGTTGAAACTGGTTTTGTCATTCTTAAGTTTTCATCAGTTGATAGTTTTATAATGTTTCAGGAGTTTTTTTTCAAGCAATTGTAACTGTTAACATCCCATTTTTTGCCCTCTACCCTTGGGCCTTTGAGATTATAAATTGCTGCTTTTTCCTTTCGTTAGTGGCTCGAGAGGCACTTATATCAAGAAGCATGGGCTTTCAGTTTCAACATGTTGTATTGAAAACAGGGCACGCGTTTGGGATGCCGCTGTTAAAAGAAACCTTAAATAATTACTAACCCACTTTTTGCGTTGGTAATAATTACTAACGCTTCACTTTCGTTACTATGACTAAAAAATTTTGTTAGTAATAATTATAAAAACACACAACGGTTTTGTAAGGGAAAGCCCTTTAGTAACACCTTTTCTAACGCAGAGTATGGGTTAGTATATACTTTACAAACACGGTAGGTGCGTTAGAAAATGCTTCTTTTCTTGTAGATATTGACCAATTCTTGAAGCAAATACGGGAACAACTTTGGTTTATGCGTTAGGAGCGACACTTCGACAATAAACAGCTGACCATGTATCCAGATACCATATTTGTGACAAATCTAGAAAAGATCCTTGCAGCAGAACTTGAAGTGATTAAAGATGGCCTAGAACAACAGAGCCTTAACCTCTAAATGAGAAGAAAAGCAAGCTCACTAAAGTCCTCAAGCAGCAGAAAAGAATAAGCAAATTGGAAAAAATCGAAAAATTTATCGACAATCTTACAAACCTAGAACTTCATCATGGATATACTCATTATGTTAAGAAGAACCAAGTATCTCGCTAGCGAGCACCAGACGAGTAAGCAAATGAATGACAAAGCAACAAAGAGAATGATGTGATCAATGTTACAGCTCCTCCGTATGGACTGGTATGTAAATATCTTGGTCCATGAATACTATGGCAATGGACATGATTAGGGTTTTAGCCCATGGTAGGCTGATTAGGATATAGCTTACTAGGCTGTTTCATTAACCATTATGACTTTTTTAAACTTAAAAATGGTTGAGAGAAGAGAATTTCACTTACATTCTCCACGATGAACTTTCACATGAAAGCCGAAGTTTTTGCTATCCTTATTTTTTGTGCAATACGTCTGCCAGGCAGGACTTTGGCACCCGGCCCGGATTGCTGCTACGAATCCAGTAGGAATTTGCACTGACATTGATCTGCAACTATGCCAAGCCCATTGCTCAGAGAAATTACTGTATCTCCTACCAACAAGGGGTTTTATCCTTCCCTTTCACGTATCACAGTGGTAATGAGGTCATCCTCAATCCAATCTTCCTGGCCTTCACTTGCAAAATCTCCCAGAAGGATAAGGATTTCAGCCTTAAGTGAAGACAAAGGACCAGAAGTGATAACCATTCCAGACGAAGCAAGAGATGACAATCTGATTGGCTTTTCCACTATCCATTCTGATTCAGCTACCCAGGAATATCGGAAGACAATTTATCATTAAAATGCATCCGAAAACTTCTCCTTCAGATCCCCAAATCTGCCTTTGTGGAAACCTGGAACAAATTCAAAGGAATATAATAAGGGGAAGGGAAGACGAGAGAGAGAGAGAGAGAGAGAGAGAGAAGATGAACCACAGTCATGAGCGGATGCGCCGACGAAGGGAAGGACCGAGGTGAAGCGCGAAGGCGATCAGGCTGATGAATGGAGGGAGGTGATGCATCAGGAAAGAGCGTGTAGGGCCAATGAAGCGAGTTTGCCAGAAAAAATTCGATGGCGAAGGGTGAAGGCGAATACTCAGAAGGAGAAATCTGCAATTTCAAGACCGCGGGAAAGGGAGAGATAGCATGACATGCGAACAGAATGCGCCATTGAAGTGACCCAAAAGACATTTTACGACGCATGACGGGCAGAGCTGTCACCCTTCGCGCTGACGCTAACGCAATTGCCCAGCATAAGAGAATAATAACTGTATATACTCTCTTTGTCGTTATTTGCGAACTGTGAAGCAAATAAGTGGGAATTAGTAATTACAGAAGGGTAGAGCAGTGCGGGAGAAACCAAAGAGAAGTACGTTGGCAGGGCACAAAGTACCACGTCAATCTGCAACCCACACATCTGTTGGCCAATTTCGAATGATACTTGTGAAGATCAGCAAGAAACAGAGACATTAGAAGGAGAAATATTGAAAGTCTTTCTTGTTGTGTTCCAGATTTTCCACCAACTTGTGATCTTCCATTTTGGTTATACAGGAAATAAGTTATGATAGTCAACATAGAGAAGGCACCCTGATCAGATCTTTGATAACTACAAGTATGATGTTGCTTGAACATGTGTACTATACCTTGCAAGTTTCAATGATCAGGAGATCTGGAACAAAGGACGATTAATTTCCAAAAGGAGGAGGGAATTTGTGGTATGAAGGGGAATAACCTGCATGGCTTCAAGTAATTATTCAAATGCAGTAGAGACCAAGTTTTTTTGAGTAAAAAAAATTCTCGGGTTTATGCCAAAATATGTAATTAGTTCAAGAACGTCGAGGAACTTTTAGTACCCCTACAAGATAGGAAAACTTGTAAGTAAGCACTAAAATGGTACTATTTGGATACGAAATGAAAAAGACGACAGTATCAGCCGCAAGTTTCTCTACTAACTGTGAGATATATTGAACCGATAGCAGAAGCAGGTTACTGTTACAAGTAAAGATCTCTCATGCAGTATCTTCATCATACAAATAAAAGGGAAACAAGTGATCATGTAATCTTATCAATCAGTCTGAAAAGGTTGAAGATTTGAAGTCCACGGGTATACAATCTGATTGAGCTGCAGGAAAGAAATGATTGGGTGGCATTTCTAGATCTGCCGTTTCACTCTCGAACATGCTGACTATTTCTTTTATAGAAGGTCTATCGACAGGATTCCACTGTATGCACCACAAAGCTACAATGGTAATCTTTCTCATAGTTTCTTCTCCAATCCCAACAACTTCACGTCCTTTATCGTGGCAAAGGCGATCATATATACACTGCGGGAAATATGCTGCACTTGTATTGCTGCCACTGGAATTGGGTGTGCCTTTCATTCCAGCCAATGCCAATAGTAGCATTCCGAAACTATATACATCTGATTTGTGTGAGACATGCTTAAAGTTCCCGTAGAATACCTCCGGCGCTATGTAGCCGATCGTACCTTTCCCTTGTGTAATAGAAACCAGACTTTGTTCCTTACAGTGCAATTTTGCCAGCCCAAAGTCGGAAATTTTTGGTGTGAAATCTTCATCGAGTAATATATTATGTGGCTTGATGTCAAAGTGAATGATTCTCTGGTCACAACCTTGGTGTAAATACTCAATTCCCCTTGCAATGGCCACAGCTATACTCTGCAACTTCTCCAAGGCCAAGTGACAACATCCTGTGGTTTCATTCATCTGAATGTGCTTCTCCAACGAACCATTTGCCATGAATTCATATATAAGAGCTCTTCTAGATCCTTCAACACAGAAGCCCACCAGGCGAACAACATTAACATGGTGGATCCTGCCGATGGTAGCTACCTCATTAATAAACTCTTCTCCATCATTGTATGACTTCTCCATTAATTTCACAGCAACAAGATGGCCGTTAGGTAACTTTCCCTTGAAAACACTTCCATAGCCACCTTGCCCAAGCTTATGCTCAAACTTATTTGTCATTCTCTTGATCTCATTGTACGTGTATCGCGTTACTGTTAGTAATCGATAATCACTTAGAAACCTTTCAAGCTTTGCAGTTGTCAATGACTCGTACCTCCGGAAAAAGGTGCATCTTGTGCAGGAATATAATACACATGCTATGATCAGTAAGGCACAAACAGCTGCAACTCCAATACCTGTCAAACAAAAACATAGTAATGATACTAATAATAAGAAAAAGCCAAGATTTGGATGGTTATTCAGGAATTGTTTTGAGGACCATATTGACGGGACACATCATTTGCGTGGAATTAAGGCGGGGCCGAAACTGTGTATTCACTTCAAGGCTGATGGTTGTGCTTTATACAAAGCAATATCGCGAGCCTGCCTAGTATATAATCTAACCCACTGATTGGGGGTTCCTCTCTTTGAAGACTGGCATTTTAGAAGACAAATGGGGAGAGGTTAAGCAAGTAAAGAACGATGAAGCAAGTCGGAAATGTGGTTTTTTGCAAAATTAATCATATAGATGCGATCTCTGTATTTGAAAACCTAATAACGGAAGCCATGTTCTTATTATGGCTGTTAGTTGAAGGTTACAAACGTTCGGGCCCGTGTGTTTGGGCCAAAGTGCCATTTTCTTTTGGAAAGGGGAAACCCTCCTATAAGGTCAAAAATGAAAATCAGGAAGTTTCTTTTTGTATTATATTTATTTGTTCTCTAGGGAAATAATATATGTTGGTCTATCAGAATCAGATGCTACTGGCTAGTAACTGAAGATGCAATTTTCAAGCTCTTATAGAAATTCACTCGAGTGGAGTGCTTTCAAATTTTATGGTTACTAGGGAGGCTGAGCATATATGGAGAGGTCAAGTAATTTTCATGTTTCGATCATATACCTGATCATGCACATAGAGATCAATATATATGAATGTGGTGCATACCTGCTATTACTCCATTCTTTGCGCCTCCTGCAATTAACGTATAGAAGTTAAATTAAATAGCGTAGAGCTCGAACAACAACAGTAAATTTAATGTGTAAACTTTAAACTACTTGCAAATGGAATAAAAAATACGAATGTTTTTAGAGGGCTTCCTCTGCATAGGATGATGGCAATTTTTTTAGGGCTTAACAGGACGGGGCCTGAATCAAAGACCAGCTTCCCTTCAGGCCTTGACTGATCATTGCAGGTTCCGGTCAGAACACCCTACCTGGCTCTGCTGCTGCCACCAAGTCAACCAAAGCTTCGGCAGGCAGTCAAATTGCCATGGTACTGGCTTCACCCTGAGGAGATTTTTTCAAAAATTTTCGTTTGCCTTGGAGAAGAATTTTTTTACTTTTTTTCATGTTTCTTCAATTATAATAATTTTCTTAAAAAAAATTGCAAATTGCCCCTCTACTATTGAGCCAGTCACTGAAAGCTGCTTCACTTTTTGTAATGTGATATTTTTATCCCTCAACTTATCGAGACACTTGTCAGACAACCATTCCAGTTATACAGATTAACAGGTTGTGATGGCTTTTAGACTGGCGGAAGGGAAACGCAACAGGATGGGGTAGCGTTGAAAATCTGAATCAAGATTGTCATATGGAAATTCCGATAGTGAAAACACCGTTAGACAATGGTTGAAGCCATAAAATTTTGGCCAATGAAACCCAGTTATAAAATTTTAGATTTTTAAGGAGCACCAATACACAAACAGGAAAAATGATCTTGAAGTATTAATATGAAAATAAGCACTTTTTGTTGTTCTCTCTAGTCAATTGCCTATACAGCTGCCTTGCGTGAAGCACAGAGGCAGTCTGGTTTCATTGATGGCACAAGAGAGGTGCAAAAGTGGGCAAATTTGCCATTTAAAATGCCACTTAGCATTTCCTCTAGAATTTGATGGCTGAGGCAGTCTTTTAAGTGTGAGCTTCAAAATTTAGGGTTTAAAGTCTTACATTGCAAACGTTTTTCTGCTTGATAGCTCCATAGTTGAGCGGTCATTTGTATTTTTTATAGATTTCCTTACTAGGACATTCTCAAAATAATGCTTGATCTTAGCTTTTAGCCAGGTAAATCAACTCTTCGTCTCTGAGCATAACATGTTTGAAGTCAAAAGACGTTAGCAAAAAAAACTGGGAAGGATTGACGTCGATATAAATTTAACCTTTTCCTCCTTTTTCCAACACCATTGCAAAATCTGCCAATGAAAAGAAGCACCATTGGTAACAACTGATGTAATTTCTTTCGTTCTAAAAGACAAAAGAGATGGCGTGTGATCGAACAATAACACCTAAAATTCTAAACTTAGGAAGCCGCCTTTAATTTACCAACTAGAATGTGAACAGACAAATCATTGTGAAATTCTACCCACCTATCCATGCGAGAACGTTATATGGAGAGGCCATGCGAGAAGGTTATACCGTAAAGCTACCGGAAAAGAATATGGAAAAGCAACGAACGATCGAATGGACAACGAGCTCCAAAGAACTTGATGTTTTCTCTCATACTAAAGATCTTTTTTTAACCAACAGCGGAAAAGTGAGGGGTGCCCATTTGTAACATTATGTTGTTACGAAAGACGGAGAGGGAGAGTTACCGGAGTGGTTGCAGGTGGCCAGGTGAGAATCAGCCTGGCAGAAGCAAATGAAGTTGCCCGTGGAGTCAGAGCCACAACGCCCACCTGACTGAGAGCAACCGTAGCAACTGGTCGTGGTGTCGACCGTCCAATTCATGGAGAAGCTGTCGCTCAAGGTGCTTGCCAGATTGTTAGCAGTAGACGACGCCGACACCGGGAAGATCACAGACGACTGGCAGTTCATGGCAACCGTACCAGGCGAGTCGGCGCCGAAGAAGGCGTAGGAACGCGAAGCAGCGGCAGAACAA
Organism: Nymphaea colorata; assembly: GCF_008831285.2. NCBI lineage: Eukaryota > Viridiplantae > Streptophyta > Magnoliopsida > Nymphaeales > Nymphaeaceae > Nymphaea > Nymphaea colorata. The sequence continues at coordinate 12,300,123 of NC_045144.1, forward strand.
GAAGGGACCACATTGACGGTAAAATCGTAAACACCGCCATCCCCAGAGTAACCACCACTGCCGCTACCACTGGGAGGCGTCGAGCAATTGTAGAAGAAGGTCACCTGTATCGTGGCTCCGTTGGTGAAGATGAAAGGGAGGGGATCGGTTGTACCCTTTATGTCTTGAAGGGTCATGTTCTTCCGCGGATACCGGCAGTTTCCAGGACCTTCCATGTACATGGGGTCGATGGCTACATCGATGCTGCGGGCAGAGTAGTCGATGCCGCTGACGGTGAAGTTGAGGGTGGGGGTCTGGAGGAGGAGGGTCCGGTTGTTGTCAAGACAGAGGAGGTTGAGGCCAGGGTAGCCGCATCCGCTGCCTGATTGGGAAGAAAGGGAGAAGGGGTACTGGATGAGGATCCCATCGCAGGTCTGCGGGGCGCAGGCTGTGTTGTTCGGATTTGTTGCGGAAAGAACGGGGTTGAAGAAGAGATAGAAGACGAAGAAGAAGAAAGTTATTCGAGCAGATGAAACCCATCCGCCGGTCGAAATCATACCTCAGACAGAGAGAGAGGGAGAGCGAGAGCGAGAGCAAAGAAACTGCGAGACAATGGCAGAGAACCAAAAAGGCTACGCAATCAAAGTTGTGATGGAAGAGAGAGAGAGAGAGTGGTGGCGTTGGTGCAGGTCAACAGAAGGAGGAAGAAAAAAGGGGGTCAAACTACACAAGGAGGAAGAAAAAAGGGGGTCGAACCGGAGAAACAAGAGGGAGAGAGATATGGCGGCAGGCGCTGGTGAAGGTCATTCCAGTGACTCTGAAGCAACCATAATTGAATTGAATTGAATTGAAATGGAAGGCGCCGTGGGGGGGGGGGGGGGGGGTGGTTGCATGCACCTCGGGCTCTTAATTATACTTAATTATACAAAGGTACTCCCATAAACGTGGCAGTTGGGCCTCACAAGCTGAAACTTTTAGCTCTGCTCGCTGACCCCATGAAGTGATGAGACACTTTGTATTCAAAGGTTGAGGGAAAGTCTGACCTGGGATGAATAACGTTTTCAGAACAAGTTATTCAATTGCCGACCTTGGGCAATGTAGGAGGGAGGAATTTACTTTTAAGGAGCAATGCTATATACAAGTGGGCATGTTTTTTAAAATGTCAATGTAAGTGTCATTGACAACTTCGGCCCGTGCAGCGCGGCAAGAACCTAATTACCGCAAGCCTTCAAACCGCTGAACGGGGCGCAAAAGTAGTTTGAGAAAACGAGTGCATAAAAAATGCTTGTGAATAAAGAAATCTCGCAATGTTTTCGCTTGAAAAATAGGTACATCACGAGAAAGATAAGCAAGGAAAATGATCTCGACTTTACTTATATAGGATGACCGAGGCCTCTTACAGGATTCCCATGCCGACCACCCAAAACAAGAAATCCCAATACTTGACACTTAGACCGGTAGGAGGGTACTTCCTTACAAGTAAACATACATAAACAAAGGACTCAACATAAGCAAAAGAAGCACAATGCAAAACAAAGCAAAGGACTGTACAGACTCCCAAACACAGGGAAACAGGCTCCCCCCTTCAAGTCATGCGCCGTCCTCGGCGCCAGCAGTTTCATGATAGGCCTTGACCTCCAGCGAGTAGCGCTGCTTCATACAGAATGCATACTCCCAGGTGGGGTTGTGTTCGCCTATTCACTTCACTTGGTACTTCTTCGGCTCCCCCAAATAGTTTGTCTTGTGCCGAAGAATCTCTTCCATCTGACGGTCTGCCGCTCGCTTGGTCGACGGGGCTCGCTGCAGGATCGGGTCTCGTTCTGGAATGCTTCTCTTGGGGTCTTCCTCATCGACATAGAAGGGCCTCAGGTTACAAACATGGAACACTGAATGCACCTTAAAGTCTGGCGGTAAGTCTAGCTTGTAGGTTGGCTTTTCGATTCTCTTCAGCACTGTGAAGGGTCCCTCATACTTGTGGATCAATGACTTGTGTCGACCACGAAAAATGTCCGTGCGATTAGGATAGAGCTTCACGAGAACATGATCACCCACTCGGAATTCCATTGGCCTTCGATTCCGATCTGTAAACTTTTTCATCTTTTTGGCGGCCTTGTGTAAGAATGCCTTAGCCATTTCCGTCTGTTCATGCCAATCGCGAACGAACTGGTAGGCAAAAGTGAGTCTTCCCTTTTCTTGAGCTGCAAGGGTATGCGGCATCAACGGTTGTTGTCCAGTGGCTATTTCGAATGGACTATGTCCAGAAGACTCGCTCTTCTACAAATTGTAGCAAAATTGAGCTACATCTAACAATTTCACCCAATCCTTTTGATTCGCGCTGACATAGTGTCGAAGGTATTGTTCCAACAATCCATTGATTCGTTCAGTTTGGTTGTCCGTTTGAGGGTGGAAACTTGTTGAGAATAATAAATCTGAACCCAACAAACGAAATACTTCGCGCCAAAATTTCCTTGTGAAGCGAGCGTCCCGATCACTGACAATGCTTTTCGGCACGCCCCAATGCTTGACTATATGCTTCACGAACAACTCTGTCGTCTTTTCCGCGGGACATTCTTTAGAGGCTGGGATGAAGGTGGCATACTTTGAAAATCTATCCACAACCACAAGGATGGAGCTGAAGTCGTCAACTTTGGGTAAGCTGACGATGAAGTCCATGGAGAGGCATTCCCATAGACGTTCTGGAATAGGAAGAGGCTCCAGGAGACCAGCAGGCTTCTGGTTTGTTCCCTTGTCCTGTTGACGAATCAAGCATGTTTTCACATAAGCTTCAACGTCATCGCGCATCTGTGGCCAGTAGTAGCCACGTTCGAGTAGTGCCAATGTCCGCGCCTGGCCATGATAGCCAGCCCACAACGAGTCATGACACTCCTTCAGCAAGTCTCGTCGGAGATTGTCCCATCTAGGCATGAACACTCGTCCGCCTTTTGCCATCAAAAGTTCATCTTGTAGCCAGAATCGTCGCGTCTTTCCCGCCTCCGTTGTTTCGACCAAGTGTTTGGCCACTAGGTCCTGCTTCATGCCTTCTCAAATCCGCCCGAGAAGAGCACCCTCGAGTGGCGCTTCGGATGATACTGTCCGGGTAGCTACCAACTCCGCCTTCCGACTCAATGCGTCGGCTACGACGTTTGTCATCCCTGCCTTGTACTCCAAGGTGAAATCGAATTCTGCAAGGAATTCCTACCATCACGCCTGCTTCGGACTCAACTTCTTTTGAGTCTGGAAGTAGCTTGTGGCTAGATTATCAGTCTTTACCACGAACTGGGACCCCAATAAGTAATGCTTCCATGTGCGAAGACAATAAATAATGACCGTCATTTCCCTTTTGTGCACGGAGTACCGTCGCTCCGCGTCTTTCAGCTTTCGACTCTCATAGGTGACTGGATGACCTTCCTGCAACAAAACTCCGCCAATGGCAAAATCTAATGCATCCGTGTGGACTTCAAATTTCCTTGTGTGGTCGGGCAACCTGAGCACAGGCTCCTGCGTCAAGGCCCTCTTCAACTTCTCGAAGGCATCTTCTTCAAGCTCTTTCCAAGCCCAAGTTCGGTTTCTCTTTAGCAAATCAGTGAGAGGCGCAATTATCAAAGAATACCCCTCAATGAATCGTCGATAGTAATTTGCCAAACCGAGAAAAGAACGTAGTTCTGGTACATTGGTTGGCGGTTTCCAGTCTTGAATTGCCCTCACCTTTTTTTGTGTCCATTCGCAGCTAACCTTTTCCCACAATGTGACCGAGAAAACTGATTTCCGGTTGGCTGAATAGGCACTTCTCGCGCTTCACATAGAGTTCATTTTCCTCCAATACCTTGAACACTGTCCGCAAGTGTTCCACATGGTCCCTCATGGAGCTGCTGTACAGTACAATGTCATCAAGATAGGCTACCACGAACTTATCTAAGTACGGATAGAATATCTTGTTCATTAGAGTCGAAAAAGTGGTTGGGGCATTCGTCAACCCGAACGGCATTAGCAAGAATTCAAAGGCACTGTAGCGAGTGACGCAAGTGGTCTTTGGCTCATCGCCGTCAACAATCTGAACTTGCCAATATCCCTGATCTGAGGTCTAACTTGGAAAACACTTGAGCTTCGCCCAGTTGATCAAACAGATCTGCAATCAAAGGTAAGGGGTATTTATTTTTCACCGTTACCTTGTTCAACGCCCGATAATCCATACATAGCCTTTTGGAGCCGTCATGCTTCGCTTGGAATAACACTGGTGCACCAAAAGGAGCTTTGGAGGGTCTGATTATACCTCTAGCTAGCATCTCGTCCAACTGTCGCCGAAGTTCTCTTAATTCTACAAGGGCCATTCGATATGGTGCCATTGCCGGGGGTTTGGCACCAGGAAGGATTTCAATGGCATGGTCCACCTCACATCGAGGTGGTAGCCATCTAGGGAGCTCCGCAGGCATTAATCCTACGAATTCTGCTAAGACAGGCGCAAGCGCCTCTGGGACCAAACCAGGGAGTCATTAGTCACTTCCCTGATTGCCACCAAGTACGTACCTTCGTCGTACTTGAGGCCTTTCTTCAACTGAAGGGTAGATATCATTGCGGCCTTGCCCTTATTCCTCTTTATCGATGTTACTGGAACCATACAAGGGGACTTCTCGTCCATGATACTGATACTGTGTAGGTGCGACATTGAAACCATTTTCGCTGTACTGAGGAGCTCCATGCCTAGGATCATCCGGAAATCATCCATCGGGACTACAGAGAAGTTGGCCCTTCCTGACCAACTCTCAATCTTCACAACCGCATCACGGGCCACTCCGTAGATGGGTTTGGCCTCTGAGTTCACCGCCTTCATGCGTAACTCTCCCCTCTCAAGGGTTATGCCTAGTCTCCTCGCCTCCTCGACTGAGACAAAGTTATGTGTGGCTCCCGTGTCTACCATAGCCAGGGTAGACATTTCATTTACCAGGATTTCCAAGTACATGAGCTCGTTAGAAGGTGTCGCTGTCACCTTCACTTTTTCTTCCCTTGTTATGGTGTTCAGAAGTTGAAGTGCACCCATCTTTGGTCCTTCCTCTTCTCCACCTTGTGTCGCATTAGCAGATTGCCTTGAAGAGCTTGCTTGATTGTCCCTGTTTACACGCTTTGGACATTGCCTTCCTAAATGATTACCATCGCAAAACCAACATTTCAACACTCTATTCTGAGAGTTGTCGTTTCTGCGAAAGAAAGTTCTTCTTTCGACTTGGCACTGAGTTGATGGTTCATCTTCCATTCCCTTCGATCTTCTTTCTTTCCTCCATGGTCAGACTTCTTCGACGGCTTGAAGGCATTAGTGTAGCTCTTGCGCTGAGTATCAGCTAAACGTTCTGCTACCATATAAGCATCCTCCAAGGTCTCTGGATTACTCCTTTCCACTTCGGATTGTGCCCACGACTGAAGTCCCAAAATAAACCAGTTCAATTTATCTTGTTCTTGCATATCTGGCACATCTAATATCAGCCTTTAATAGGCCCTCACGTAATCTCGCAAGGATCCGGTATGTTTCAGTTCACCAACCATCCGATAGGCATGACGTGTCGCATTCGGGGGCATGAAGTAAGTTCTTAACTCTCGCTGAAAATCATCGAAAGTGTCTATTGTGCAGATCCCCTTCTGAATGTCGAGCCTTTTACTTCTCCACCATGCCAAAACATCGCCCTCTAGCAACATAGCCGCAGACTTAACTTGAAGGTAGTCCCCCATAACGCCTTGCAAGTCCAGGTAATACTCTACTTAGAATAAAAAGTTGTCGATCACTCGACTATCCCGAGTTCCGTTGTATTTAGCTGGTCTCTGAACGTCGACCCTTGCTGGCCGATCGTCACCTCCACCTACAGAGATCCGTTGCTGTAGTGTGCGGTTCTTTACCTGAAGTTCCTTGACTTTAGCCTGTAACGCGGTCACTGTGTCAGTCAATGCCCGATTCATGGCCACTAGGTCGGCCACTTGTTCCCGCAGTACCTTCATCTCGTCCTTCATTTCCCCAAAAGACTTAGCTGCATTACCCAATGCTTCTTCATGAGTAGTTACGTCAGTAGCTAGCTTGTTCACCATCTTGGTCATGTCTTCCTGACCCTGGGATGTACCCATCTCGTCAGAATGGGCTAGCCCCTTGCCCTTGGCACTTCGCAGATTGTATTGAGTCGCCAGGGCTTCTTCCTCTTCGATCAACGATCGTCGGAGGTCTCTTTCGATCAACGATCGTCGGCATGTAGTTCTACACCGACTATCCAACCGCTTCCCAGATTGAGCCGAACCTGGCTCTGATACCAGTTGTCACGGGCTGACAACTTCGGTCCGTGCGGCGTGGCAAGAACCTAATGACGGCAAGCCTTCAAACCGCTGAACGGGGCACAAAAGTAGTTTGAGAAAACGAGTGTATAAAGAATGCTTGTGAATAAAGAAATCTCACAATGTATTCGCTTGAAAAATAGGTACATCGCGAGAAAGATAAGCAAGGAGAATAATATCGACTTTACTTATATAGGATGGCCGAGGCCTCTTACAGGATTCCCATGTCGACCACCCAAAACAAGAAATTCCAATACTTGACACTTAGACCGGTGAGAGGGTACTCCGTTACAAGTAAACATGCATAAGCAAATGAATCAACATAAGCAAAGGCAGCACAATGCAAAACAAAGCAAAGGACTGTACAGACTCCCAGACACAAGGGAACAATAGGAATAAACAGATTTTGTAGGGTTGGTTTGGGCAACTGTCCACACCCGTTTACTGACGGTGGGTAAGGTAGGGGTGTCACTATGTCGATGAAAGTATTTGTATTTGAGTAGCATAGATAGAATATCTTGGACAATATCTTTCGTGTTTTAATGATAGAGCTGATCACAAGCGTATGAATTAATCCCTTTTCTCGATGATGGGCTGAAGTGCGCTAATTCAACAAATGAACACAACTTGTTTGTGGTTACGGCATGCTCTAAGCAAATTCGGGTAACTTTGCATAATTAACATATTGGGCTGTTGGTATGGGGGAAGGTAGGCATGTGGTTCCTTTGTTGATAAAAGAAGTGTACCTCGGGATTTTTTTGAGGTGAATGACCTTATCCAACTCCAAACCCCCTTTCCATCGCTTGGGTTGCCCTGATTATTTGTTGTAGTTGGCGTTGTACGTCGGGTTGTGCATAGGCAAGTAGACTGATCTAAAGCTTAAAACTTGGTGAAGTATAGACAGTTGGCTTACAAAAAGCGAGGTTTTAATGGTGTGGGACAAACGCTAGTAAAACATGGTCGATGGGTCAAGAAGTTAGCAAAGGACGTGCGCTGATGCCTTACCAATCTAATGCAAGAAGGCGTTGGTGATGATGGACATTCACTAACCCGAATATCGCATCAAAAATGAACTGGGAAAACATTAAGCAAGCTTCGTCCATAAAAGTTGAGCGCAACACTCACACATTTCATTAGCGGAGCCATACATTTTGGTTGGAGGGACAGTAATTCAAAATGCCATTTGGAGCACTTATGTATATAAACAATCAAATATTTCAAGTTAGTAATGTGAAAATAAACATATATTGTGCGACCACACACACTATATGGCATGAACGAAGGTGTCATCAGTGGTGCTACGCCTATGTTTAAGAATATGTTCACTTTCACTCGACGTTTTCCTTTGCGTCATTGAAAGTTTCCAGCAATGCATCCCATAGTAATGTTTTTCTTCCACCTTTAGTAGCTAGCGCAATGTTTTTGCTCCACTAACACACACACACACACACACATATATATATAGCACAAATTCATACACCCAAAAGTTGGGACATACAACTTGTCAAAAATATATACAAAAAATTTCATGAACTTATCATCTAATTATCCCAGCTCCAGCCCCTCTATTTTCCTTTTTCATGTCTTCTCACCTCCACATCAAAATAAAACTCATGATTAGAATGTCCACATTATACCCAAATAATTAAGTGAACCAACTTAAATATACAAGTGAACTATATAGACCATTGTTATTGTTCCAACCCATTTAATGAATAAAATTAACCTACAAATATTTAATGGAAAAGAGAAAGATAAGAAAAGGACTAAAGTTTTTGAAACGCCGATTGCGTATTATCAACTTTACTAGGATTATCAAAATTTCAAATATCTTTGTGATCATGAACCCCAAAAAAAAAATTGTAGTTTTCTACAATCTGATCAAACTACATACCTTACATGTCATACAACATTGCCGAGACAATCAAGCTTTGACTACTTAGCAGTTCTTGCACTCTGTAGGAATCTAAACATGACTTCCATGGCTAGTCATGCATCTAGATAGGAGGCTAAGAGAGAGCAGAGGGGGGCAGTGACATCTCTTAGGTGCTGTGGAATGAACCGCTCACCCTTTAAAATATAAAAAAAAAAACAAAAAGGTTTTCGTTCCAATTGGGGCAGACTCTGTTTTGAATGATTCCGACCTCGTTTTAGATCCAGATTGGGTTCAATTGATTGCCGACGCATTCTACTGAGTGGTTTAAGTTCAAAAACACATTTTTGGAGTAAGGACGAGACATAAAAAAAAACAAAAAGAAGGTTTGTGCACATGCGCATGGCGCTCGATAGCATCAAATTTTGTCGTTTTGAATTTTAAGTTTTAAATGCTTGATTTGGATCTACACTTGGATTTTGAATCTAATTTGGATATGAGAGATGGATTTTGGATTTGAATCTCACGTTTAAAGTGGGGTTATGAATTTGAATTTTGTGTTTGGGTTTAGACATTAGTTTAGAGATTCATTTTGGATCGCGCAAATTTGTTTAGAGTCTAGGATTGGGCTTAGGGCTGAAATTAAAACGAAATAATTAGGGTCTGAAATTTAAACCAAATAACTGAGAATTTCATTTGGGTGAAAATAAAACACAGTTTTTTTGAAAAAATTTGGGGTGATAACAAGTGTCTACTCGTTTGCATTACAACCTTCATAGTGGTAGGCTTGGGCAGATTCGCGTTGCCATTCTTCAACAACTTTATGAGATGCCTTGGTTCTTCTACAAGACATCCTAAGTTTTCATAAGATGCTTGTGCAAGCTCTTTTCAAGCTCCATATTCTTCATGAGATGCTGCCACCTTCACCATTGCAAAGGCTAATTCATGAGACGGCCATGGTAGGGTTTGATGCTTCATTGGAGAGGCAAATATTTCAAGCTACTCTTCAAAATCTTGGTTAGTTTTATGAAAAAGCTAAGGTCAGGTCCCAGTTTTTCGGTAATCCAATTACAACTGAGTTAATAGGCAAAACGAGGTCTTACTTAACCTACTTTGAAGCATCATCCAAAACAAGTTGTAACCCAAGTTGGTTTTTTTAGTATCAAGCTCCGTTACTGTCCCAACTGAAATGTCATCCAGACAAGGTATAAGCAGTTGATCTTACCATGTGAGACATTTCAAACGAAATGGCCCAATTTCATACCCAAGGAATTTGGCAAAGACCCTTAGAATATGAGATAAACCTTTTTTTTAACCGTATAATTGCATTTGAGAAACAATTGAGCCCGTTGAGGATTTTATCTGATTTTAAATCTTGAGATCTATATAATCAAAATATGACAATCAAGAAATAAACCTTGTTATTAACCGTATAATTGCATTTGAGAAACAATTGAGCCCTTTGAGTATTTTATCTGATTTTAAATGTTGAGATCTATATAATTAAAATATGACAATCATGAACCAAACATTTGACAATATAAAGTATCAAATTGTGTATCTTTCCTCTAATGCAAGATCCTTTGTTCTATAGATCATATAGTATTCAGATCTGTGATTTTTAAGATCATTGGCTTTCAGATGTGTATCTTTCGAATACTAACTTTGCCTTATTAAAATATGACAAATATATGATAGAAATTAAAGAGTAGTTGGCTACATTGAGACACGTTTCACACAAGTAGTTTTTCTTATTAAAGTTATAAAGGTAATTTATTGTCTGTCGTAAAAGTATTTTGGGAGTTACTTGTCCGTATAATGGGCCATAAGATGGATTTCAGACTTTGTTCGCCATGAAAACATTTTGCTTTTACCTTCCAATGCCACTCACGTCCCTACATATTTGGATGTGAGACTCAATAAAAACCAGCCTTCCACATAACTCATCACCTATTTTCTTCAATTTGATTTTATGGATTTGTAATCCAATTTCAGCAACACACTATCCATGAGCTTAGCACTATTTAATCGTGTCCTTTATACGTGCGATAATGACAGGGGTAGTTTGAGATAATGACAAGGACATGAGCATAGTTGTAAGAGGCGTATGCCTCATGCCAAAAGAATCCACTTCCAGACATTTTTTCTAAAAGACGCTTCGAAGCACAAGGGTGAAGCACAAGTGTCCATAAAGGGTACACCTCACTAAGCGTACGCTTCAACCCAAGGTACACTCTTATGTTAGGCGTACGCTCCAAGGACAAAGCCATTTTTTATTGTTTAGAATCCAAAATTAACAAAAAAAAAGCTAAAAACTGGCACTGTTACGGTGAACCAATTGGTATTATATCATTTTCCCTTTTTTCATCCATTGCGGAGCTTAGAATTGTTGTTGCTAGTAGTGGAGCCACCACATAAATAAACTCTGCCACTGCTGCTGGAAGGACCATTTTTTGATCTTCTCAATTGGTCTTGCCACTCAATCTCTCATTCTCACTCTATGTGCATGAGTGCTGCTGGCCCTCTCCCTCTCGCTCAATCTCTACAAAGTGAGGGAGAGAGGGCAACGGTCGGCCGTGGAGGAAAATGGATAGAAAGCGGCTGCCCGACCATCAAAATGTGAATTAATAGAGTGTTGATAGGAACTGTGAAGGTTAGGAAATTAATTGGAAATTGATTACATTTTTATAAAAGTTTCGCATATGCGAAAAATCCAGCCTCGTAGTTTTTTTCCACTTGTTCCATTCCTTGCATCATTTTGTTTCAATTATCAACATTGTGACCTCTGTGCATTAACAATTTGCCAACGTTTGAAATTTATACTATGCAAAGAATTGATTTTATCAATTTTAATGAAAAGGGTATATATGCTCAAGTTGGTTTATTTTTAATGTCATGAACATTACTAGCATATAATGCATATAGAATTAACAAGTAATTATTATTATCACATTTTAATTGTCATTATTGCTTTCATCAAGATTGTCTAAAGATATTTTGGGTGCTTGCATAAATACATGCCCAAATGAATGAAAAGTTAAACTTAAAACCTCTCTGGTGACACTGCGGGCCGGTCATTAGATTTTTGCATATGTGCACCTCCTCTTAGCATGTCATCCACTCGCATATGATATGATGTTGCTTAAAGTCTGTCTTTTTTTTAATATTTTTTACTATTTATTAATGAACTTTGAATAAACAAAAAAAATTTCAACGTGGTTCACAAAGCAAAAAAAATGTACTAAATTGTTCTACTTTCATATTCTTGTTATTTTACTTGTTTTTTCAATTTTCATGTTATCTTAATAAATATTATATAATTAACAAATTTGACGAAGCTTACGCTTAAATCACCGGACATGAGATCATGTTATGAAATAACACCGAAGATGTGAAATAATAGATATGAGATAATGGGTATAGGATAACGATAGGGGTATAGGATAATGGGCATGAGATAACAGTAAAGATATGAGATAATGATAGGGCATAAGATAATGGGCATGAGATAATGGTAAATATTTGAGATATTGACAGGGATATGAGATAAAGGTAGGAGTTTGAGATAATGACATGAACGAGACAAAAACAACAAAGACATTTCTTTGCTGCTGCTCATATTGATCATAATACAATCATTCGGTCTATATTTTATTGAATCCTAAAACCTTATATTTTTCAGTTTGCTTTTTTGTCTTTATTAAAAATTCTCTTTTTCTATTAACTAAGGGCATTTTTCGTTTGGCACATGAAAATTTCATGCATAGTGCGGTGCATATAACCCCCTTTGGTTACATTGTTCTCTAGAAACATAGTTATCTAAGCAAATCTATTTGGTCCTGTTAACACAAATAAGAAGATATAAAGCGCATGCATCTTTTGAACCTGATAAATTTGTTAGAAACATTATACCCATTTCACTAATTTAGCATAACAGAAATAATATTGTTAAATTTGCTAGACACATTCTACTCATTTCACCAATTTGGTAGAACAGAAATAACAAAACACCTTTTCTTGTGTTGGGTGTGCTGTCCCAGGTACTGTCAAACATCCTTAGATGTACCTTGGTAGCAAGAACAATAGCATTTCGAGAACATTGTTGTCCCTACCAACGATGGTGCCCACATCTTTGAGACGTGTGTACACAAATACATGAACTCAATGCTTTTAAGGATTCATGAAGCTCAAAAGAACATCATCTCAGTGTTCCAACCCTACCGATTTGTTGTTCATGGTTTGCCCAAGTAATACGTTGTGGTCGGTGCTGGCCTTAGCCATAAAATGGGGTATTGATTAGAACGCCGCTCTAGTTTTGCAATCAAACATTGGACACAAGAATACAATTTATGAACATGAACACTTTGTGGCAGAGGTAGGTGTGGGCTGTATGGGGCAAATGCCCCCACGGAGCGCACTCTAAAATATTGTTTTTGATGATTAGATCTGGATAGATTTGAGTCCAATTACTTCACGAGACAGGATGTCACTACTTCAAAACCAATTAACAAAATTTTTTGGCTTTGCTGCGACTAAAAATACTAATTAGTAAGCAATTGGATCAGCTAAAGGTTTGAAAACTTTATGAAGGCGGGTGATATATCTTATATATGAAAAACGGGAGCCTTATGGTGGACAGACTTAAACCCGGCAGTGCCCAGTTGGCCAAAGCAAAGTGATCAAACCTCCCGCCACGTTTTTCTTGGCGCGTGGCGTGGATCATAGACGGGAAGGCGGTGTACCTAATATTTTATCACTGGTTATTGCTGCGGGCGGTGATGCCCACCTTGGGATGAGGTGATGCGAGCGACCACGACCGGCAACTTAGTTGACAGCCACCCCTCCATCTATGGAGATGAACAGTGAGCAATTCGTATCACCCGGCGGGTGCTTCACGTATCTTAGAGGAGACTGGCATCACCTATTAAACGAATAGCTAGCCGGTCGCACCTTCTTTCGCCTTTTTTTTTGAGCCAAGATCACACACACACGCACTCTCCCTCTCTCTCTTCCCTCTGTGGTTGTGTGTGAGGATGTCTGTGAAGTCTTGGACACTCGATCTGTCGGGGATGAGAAGGCGAGTTCGCGGGGGATAGCGTGTTCCATCTTTTTACTTCTCCTCCCTCTAAGGGTTTCGTTTCGTTGCGCTTTCTTTCTCTCTCCTCTATTCCTTCTGAGTAGGGGTCTCCTCGGTTTATGGTGCGAGTTTGGAATTGGTAATTGGCTCACTGAGATATTCTCTTAGTTAAGATTGTGAACGGGTAAGGATATCTCTCTGCAATTCATTGCCATTTGGCTTAGAGATTGAAAGTTTGGGATTTTTTCTTCGTCTTTTCCCCATATTTGGGCCTCTTCAAATTTCGGAGTTCGACCGTGCAGATCGTGATCTCCTTTTCTCTCTCTCTCTCTCTAGCTAGTTCTTTGTCTTGTAATCGATCAGTGGTTGAAGTTTCTGATCTTGTGGACGTGGTGAGAGATTTGAGTTTTGAAAAGGGTTTCCTTATCTCTTCTGTATTTCCTTTTCTCGTTTCTTGTTTTCTTTAAATTGTTTTTGCTCCCCGGGAATGTCGGGAGCGGGATTACAATTCGGGCGGGGTCAGGGAGAGGACAAATTATGCAATCCGTTAAGGTTTCGCCGGAATCAGCATCTCCAGAGGGCACTGAGGAGTGCCGGGATCACGATTGCAGATCCAAAGCAGGCTGCCACGCCGCGTCAGAGCCGGGAAACAGAGAACCGGGCTACACAGGAGGAATCCTCGAAGACGGTTCCTGCATCCGTGCCCTCCCCAAGCTCGCAGCTAAGACCCCCCTACGGAAACTTTGAGCGGTTTCTCGAGTCGACAACGCCCCGCGTGCCTGCTCAATATTTGTCGAAGGTCTGTATATCGCCATTATCTTCCCTATCCGTCATTGTGCCTTTTGGTTCATGCACATTCTTCTGAACCTTTCTGCCTCCTTGGCGAAGCTTTTCCCTTGTTTATATTTTATTTCGATTTTTTTTTCTTTAGTTAAAGTCGGCTAACTGGAGGACCTTTTGTTTTAATTGTCTTCTATGGGTTCGCAGACGAGGATGAGGGGGTGGAGGACGTGTAGTATGGATTTTCAGCCTTTTTTCACACTTGGCGATTTGTGGGAATCTTTCAAAGAGTGGAGCGCTTACGGTGCAGGAGTGCCACTGGTCTTAGATGGCAATGAATCTGTAGTTCAATATTACGTGCCATACTTGTCTGCGGTCCAAATTTATGCTGATTCATCCAGGACCACAATGAGACAGGGGTAGGTGAAACTTCCTTGCACAAGCTTGAAGGTTCTATATACTGATCTTTTGTGCTGTCATTTGCAATTTCGAGTTACATTTCTTTTCCTTTTCTTCTATCGTACACTTTTTGTGCTAAAGAGATATCGAGGTTCTGCGGATTTTGGTTCTTCTGCTGTATCTTGATCGAGCATTCATGTAATTTCTTCACTGTAGGCCGTATTTATAATACATGTGCCTCAATTGTTTTCAGAATTACTGGCCACCACATATTTGTGCGCTATGTACAGTTGGTCAACTGATCTTTTGACATCATCGTGATTTGGGTTATGTTTCCTTTTCTCTTCTTCTCTGATATACCGTGTGTCAAACTTATATCGAGGTTCTGCAGCTTTTGGTTCTCCTGCTGTACCTTGATCAAGCATTCTCATAATCTGTTCATTGTGCGGTGGTTATGATGCACATGCCTTAAATTTTATGCAGAATTATGGGCCACCACATATTATGTTCAACATGTGCAATTGTTGGTTAAGAATATTGTTTGCGGATTGCTTTATACTTTATAGTCATTTCTTGCTTTATGGATGCCTTTTCTGAATTGGGAATGTTTAATAGATGACAGCCTGGTGCATGCATTCATTTCCTTAATGACCTTAGTAGAGTGTCAATTAAATGTGATGGAGGTAGTATTAAATACTGATGTTTGTCTTGGCCATATGGTATTTGACGAACTTTCTATGTTTGAATCTGCCCTTTGTTGTTGTATCTTGTTATTGCAGTTGTTCAAAGGGTTATACAGATGCTTTACTATCTTTGTTTCTCTTTTTCTGCATTGAAGGGGCATTTCAGATAGTTTTTGTTTTCTATTGAGTCCATTTGTTGGTGAGGTCTTGCTTTCAGGATCGGCTTGTCATAATAATTCACGCTTCTGTCTGTATTTTTCTTTCTTGCCTGCACTCGCCGATCAAAAAAAGTAAAAAGACTACGATTGTATGACCAGTTGTATGTGACATTTCTGATTTCTTTGTTCTCATTTGAGGATCTATGTTTTTTTATGAGGCGTATTCTTGTGGTGGTACAGGCGGCAGGGTGAAGATAGTGATGGTGACTGTTATAGGGATTCTAGTAGTGACGGAAGCAGCGATTATGAATTTGAGAGGGGTTTTACTCATTCCAAAGAGCAACAGGATCAACACCATTCTGTCATGGAGGCCACTATTAGAATGGAGAGATTATCTGCAAGGCCAAAGAATTTGGTGTTTCAGGAAGAACTTTCTAGTGATGACAGTGATGGTGGAAACTCTCAAACACCTTGCCTCATTTTTGAGTTTCTTGAACAAGATCCACCATATAGTCGTGAACCATTGGCAGACAAAGTAAGTAGTATATCTTCTCCTTTTCTTGATGCAGTCAAATGGCCTCTGTAGTTAGAGCTGCTAGTCCAGCCTAGGCAGCAAGCCCCACAGAAAGGACTAGGTGCCACTGCCACCTAATTGGCGCCTAGGCAGTCCTATTCAACAAAAAATAAGGGGGAAAAGATGCAGAAGACAGTCAAAGTGAGGTTTTGAAAAACCTTCACTAGACCAATATACTAGAAGATAAAACAAACAAAAACATCTAAATTTTATTGTTATAATGAAAAAAATTCATATTATTATTTATTGTTTTGACTGCCTATGCATTTAGCCAACTTCTTCACTTTTTGGCTTTATTTATTATATATATATATATGTTATTTGCTTATTTCCCCTAATATATGGGTGGCATAGATTGCAGACCTGACTCGTAGATTTCCTGAGCTGAAGACACTTAAAAGTTGTGATTTGCTGGCAGCAAGTTGGATTTCTGTAGCATGGTATGTCTCATTTGTTCCGAATTTTGTTAATATGAAACAGTTGAGCGGCTTGAGCCTGTTTCCACACTATTAATTTTGGTTTAACCATTTTAGGTTGAACAAATTAAAGGATGAAATTCCTGTTTGACCAGTTGAGACTAGCTTTTCAATTGTTGAAATGTATTCTGGTTTTGATGTTCCTACTGTGTATCAATTTTTTCTTAGTCGTGAGTTATGAAATGAGAGGTTAAGAACAAAGCTATGAATACAGGTCACAGGGTGCTACACTGTGACTAAGAAATCACATTTAGCTTAAAATATTTACTTGCATGAAGGATATTAATCATAATGAACACATGTTTTGGTCCTATAGCATGTAATCTAAATCACCGGACTCTTCTATTTTACTGCCGCACCCGAGTCGTATCGAGTCGGGTGCGTACCGGACATGGGTGCGGCTCCGACTCACACCCGAGCCCAGTTAGAATGTCATATTACTAAATTACTTATATAATATATGTTGTTATGATATTTTCCTATGCAATACAATTATTCAAGTATGTTATATACATTAATAACTAAATTGTAATAATAATATATATATACTTATTCTGTTATATATATAATAAATTAAAAAAAATAATAATAAAATACCTTCGCCACACCGCTGTACCTAAACTTTTTGGGATGTGCCACTCCGGCACCTGCACCCCGCACTCTGGTGACATAGCATGTAATTTTTTTATGCTTGTGCATGTAATTTCTTCTATGCCTGTGATAAAGAATTACAGGAAGCTGTGAGAGCTTGGAAGTTAGCAAGCATACATGCCCTTATTTGCCACTTCTTTTCTTTTTTGGTCATTGTTGTTTGCATAACCAATGCTAAAGGTGCTTGAAAGGTGGTTCGTGGTGCATGTTAACTGCAAAATGACACTTGCATATCTACCTTTTCTGAATACAGCTATAACTGCAAGAATATTTGTCTTAGTTAATAAAAGGATGTTGAAGGATATGATTTTAAATTTGTAATGAATTTTAATTGTTTTTTATTTTTTAATTTTCTTGAATGTCCTCCTATAGTTTTTCTTGTTTTGGCATGGAGACGATTGATGTTACATACCTTTTAAAGCTCAAATAGAAACGGTGTCAAACAATATTAGCTGAATATATTAAATGAGAATGGCCTAAATGAGCCTTTGCCAGAACGAGGTTGGCATATTGGGCCCAGAGATTTTTCTAATTTTTATAGGGTTAATTAATCATCTCATTTTAGTATCCTAAGGTAAGGTATTGTTGTCTTCTTGTTAATGTGTAAAAATAACTGGTTTTCTGTGATAAATGAAACTTTGGTGCCCTTTGAAAATTGGCAGTACTTAGACGAATTTGAGTTATGCCAAAAGGTTAGCGTGGTTTTACATAATTTTGTTAAACAAATTAAAGAAGTAATGGTACAAGTACTTGTGTTTATGTATCTATGCATTCCTTCTTGGCTAAGCTTGTTTGCTGTTTTTTGTTTCTTTTACTATTTTTAATTGTTGCCTGATTTTATGATGCCATGTAGGTATCCTATATACAGAATACCAACAGGGCCAACACTAAGGGATTTAGATGCTTGTTTCTTGACTTATCATTCACTTGCAACACCCATGACTGGTAAGATGATGTCTCATTGATTTTGTGATTCTTTCCATGTTTTTTTCTTTTCAAATTGCTTGACTGACAGCCTAACACGCTACAAGTTCATATTGACATAAATCATGGTGGGACCTCACAATGTTCTATGATTCAAAGAGGTCTGCTCTTCTTTGTTCTCATGAACTACTTGGTTGTTTGTGTTGGAAAAACATTTGAATAATTATTTATTAGTTACATTAAGGAACATGCCACAATTAAGGGCATGAGTCTATGTCACATGCAGGTGGGTTCATACAGGTACAGGTGCAGGTGTAGATCAATTTAAAAAAACTTGGGTACAGAGACATGATTTTATATATATAAATTTAAGTTTTTAATTAAACAAAAGAATGCATTCATGATACATAATTGATAAACTATGAAACATAAAGGTAATAAAAAAATTAATTAACAAACTAAAGTAACAAAAATTCTGAGCCTATTACATAAAATGTTCGTGTGGATGATCCAACAACTTTATAATCTATTTCATTATCAAAATTGGAAGGATGAGCTTTCTCCTTCCAAAGTCAAAGTGCCTCTTAATTTACATCCTAAAACTTGGATGATCCAAACTGCAATAGAATTAGAATATGATTTAACTTAATATTTAACTTGAAGCAACCAATTAAGGTTAGAGATAGAAAAGAAGAATTTATGCTAAATGAAAGTTCACTCTTTTTTCATGTCTATTGTACAGTCCAAAAACCTATCTAGTTATAGCCTTACAGAACTCGTGCAGAATAAGCAGGAGTTACCCTTTGCAGGAAGTGGAACACAAGATTCACCAAGAATACCAATTTCGAATTGAGAAGTTTACAGTCTGCGTGCTATTTTACTCTACATGCAGGCCTCATTTCTGACAAGATTTAATTAATTGTGTTAAATTTATTATTCTTTACATATCTTCACATATTGATTTCCAAACAGTTCTTTGTCACTCATGCCTCTTGGATCACAAAAAAACTGTTTCACCTCCAATCTGGTTTCCCTACTTCTCATATTTGATTTCTACTCCGCACCTATACTCTTGTGTCCATTGAGGGAGAGGTCTAGCTGTAGGTTCACATATGCACATGGCACCCTATGCAATGTTAAAAATATGATTATATTACCAAGTAAAACCTTATTGGCCAGCTCTCTATCCACTTAGTGGAGCGCATATTATAACTTTGTTCAACTCAAACTATGTCAATATCATCCACATGAACATGCCACTCAAATTTAGCTCATGAACTGGGAGGGAAGTTGAGAAAAGTCGTTGTCATCCACATGAACATCCCAGTCATTACTCATCCCACATGAACGGTACTGGAGTAGTATGAACTGATAAGAATGTTGGACCTACCAGATTAAAACAGCCCCTTATAGTCTCCTATTAATTTACTAGTTTAAATTTAGAAACATGAACCAGATCATTTTATTGGTAATTAATTGGGCCTGCTGTCTCCCTGTTTTCTTGGATCCTGTATCGTTGTTTTCCCTCATACTGGAGGCAGTGTTATTTCATCTGCGATTGGGCTTTACTGGATGCAGGTAGAGCCAGAAACCAGCCCCCAGTTGTGAATCCCTTGCACACGTTCCAGGGATCTCCCATGATCTCATTGCAAATCTTTGGCTTGGCAGCGTACAAGTTCAAGAGCTCAGTATGGATGGCAAATGCAGGGAGCGAGCGCCATCTAGCAAACTCCTTACTACAGGCTGCTGACAACTGGTTGAGGCTGGTTCAGGTCGTCCATCCCGATTTCCAATTTTTTGCTTCACATGGCATGCTGCAGAGATGAAACTTGAGCATAAAACTTTTCCTGTTCCTTTCACTCTGCAAGTGTGAGAGAACTCTGCTTGCAGAATCCGCATAAAGTTATCCAGGTGGCGTCCAGGCTCATTATCAAGCACGCTATGATAAATCATGCAGTTTGCCTAGTGGATTTGTGTTTCCTGTGTTCCCTAAAATAGGACCAGAAAAGCTAAATACATGACCAAGGAAAAGGAAAAACTGGTGACAGAAAAATGGCGATCACAGTGGAGCCAGAACAGAAGTTAAAAACATCCCGAATAAGGTTTCTGCTGCTGTCAACAGTTAATCAGAAAATCAGACCATGTTTATGAGGGTGTCGACTTGGCTTTTGATGCTTGGTTCAAGTTTCTTATTTGCTTCTGTGCTGAATGATCGACCAAAGGAAAGCTGTTCTGTCAAGTCACTGTCCTGCTGTGAGCAATGTCGGCTAATGAGAAGAAGCATTTTCACGGTTTTCATGGAAATCTAGATAATGTCTTTTATCTTTTTGGGATTGGCTATTAAGCTTATTTGTGAACGGGAAAGGGTAGAAGAATGTTGTGTCAGGGCATAGACACATCATTTGTCAAGAAAACTCCTAACATAGACCACGATATGAAAAGACCACTCAAGGGCCACAAAAATACAATCTCAATCATATGCCTTGCTTAAACATTTCATTTCAGTCATAGCATTCACATGTCGATCAGTCACATACATTCGTTCACACACATTTCATTCACATACATTCATTTTCATTAGCTTTAGCGAATTGACAGTTCCTGTGGGTGCAAATACAGGCACGTGCACACCGCGGGTGGCCCATAGCCGAGAGACAACCCTCGTGGTGGCCCAGAACAGTATGGTTCCATTCATCCACTGCAGCGGTAGAGCACTCATCCATGGATGTGTGAATTTCAAAGAGAGATACTCAGCCTTCCCTAGGACACCCAGGTTGGGAAGGCGGGAGCCCAACGCTCCAAGCACATCACACAACAGTACCCTAGGGCCTTGCACCGCCTGCGCTCTGAACAGGCGAGACCAGTGGCGAAAGCGGGACGTCTCCCAAACACATAGCCACATCCCATTGGCCTCTCATCTCTTATTCTTTCATTATTATCATTATAATAACACATTCACAAAATGACTAACTAGCTCATGAGGTTGGTACACTTCACGAGTGCCACCACACCTCCAATTGCCTCGACATGATGTCTACACATAACATTAACAGTCATAGCTGGTCGTCACACAATACGAGTACAACTACCCTTCAATTTCAATCAATTGTATTATTGCCCACGACAATACATATGCAACAAAACACAACATTCACATCTTATCAAACCCATCAATCAGATCTTTCAAAACTTGGCCAAATCCTGGAGAGTAGTCTCGATCTGTGATGGTTTGTAGCTGTCCTATGTAATTATCATTCTATGATGCCCTCTAATGCACAATCAGGGTAGAGGAGACACTCGACTCGATACCCCATCTCATCTGTCCTAAGCAGTTATCAATTCTAGCATGCATATGCAAATGCGTAACAGTTTTCAAAACAAGCTTCTAATAGCTTTCCAAAACAGAACTTGTCACATGACAAATCATTCACAATCACACACATCAATCACACCTTTCAAAACTTAGCCAAACCACTGAGAGTAGTCTCGATCCGTGATTGGCTCGTATCTGTCCTAGACAATTATCATTATAGGATGCTTTCTAATGCATAATTGGGGTTGAGGAGATACTCGACTCGATACCCCACCTCATCTGTCCTAAGCAGTTATAAATTCTAGCATGCACATGCAAATGCGTAACATTTTCAAAGCATGCTTTTCATAGCCTTTCAAAACAAATCATATCATATATCAAACAATTTGCATATCAAAC
Source organism: Nymphaea colorata (assembly GCF_008831285.2). Taxonomy (NCBI): domain Eukaryota; kingdom Viridiplantae; phylum Streptophyta; class Magnoliopsida; order Nymphaeales; family Nymphaeaceae; genus Nymphaea; species Nymphaea colorata. The sequence continues at coordinate 12,321,715 of NC_045144.1, forward strand.
AATTTGCATGCATATACACATTCATTCACAAAACAATCCATCAATCACATCACGATCCTAGGATCCCACGATTCTAGGAACACATATTCACACAATTGCCCAGGCAGGGAGTTACTTGGAATGCCGCCATACCTGTCGCGCGTCCACTAAACACCTCGAACTACGACCCACGTTGCTCAACGCCTACTTGACGTGCCCGGTGTACCTGCAAACATAACAAAATGGCAAGTTCTCTACTCGTTTCGCTTACAATCGATACAAATCTGAAAATACCGTCATCGAGGCATGTTTTCGCCTCAAATGGGTGTCGACCCACAAAACCCTCATAAAAGGGTCTCTACCCAACCCACGAGGTTGTCGCCAATGATTAGAACTCAAAACTTGTATTCGACTTATCACATGTACGATTCTCACTTATTTTCTTTAGTTGAGGTGTCTTCCCACCATAAGATTCTCAACATATAACGTATATGCACCTCAATAGAATCATATTTTCCCAAGCTCACCAAAACGATTCTAACGTTCTCCACAACAATACAATCTCTACCATGCTTCCTAATTGCTTCGAAAATCAACCCACCATGCTTAAAAGATCATTGTAGATATGAATCATCGTCCCTCCACATGAGTCTTAGACATTTTCCAAAATAGTGACATCTCTAGCATGCCTTCTAAATCATCAATTCTTAATTCTAGCATGCTTAAACAATAATTATACGTACTCCAACAGAAAATTTACAACAATCTAAGTTCGATTAGGCCTTTCTCACCTCAATCTTAGAATTCAAACTGTCGTAGTACTCCCAGCAGCCATTTCAAGAGTTTGATTGAGCTCCAACGTCAACGATTGATCACTGCCTCCACCACCAATGCTTTCACTTCACTGGTATGAGGGGAAAGTGATGTGTTCCCAACTGAAATCGAAACCAACAGCCCCAAAACAGTCAAAAGCAGCAAGAAAAACGGAAGGGGGGAAAAGGGAGAGTGTGCAGCAGAGAGGATGAGAGAGTGTGGGAGTGAGAGCTCAAGCAGAGGAGGAGAGGGAGAGAAACAACAAAAGAAAAAAACGGAAGGGGAGAGGCTGCGCAGAGGAGGCCGTGTGGAAGAGAGGGGAGATGGAAAAACAGTGGGAGAGGGAGGAGGAGAAAAAGAAGAGAGGGGAACCGGTGGCTTACCTACGCACCACCACTGCCGTCGCCCTTCACCTTCGCCGTTGCTGCCATCTCTTCCACCTCATTCTTATCTATGTTGTGTTCGTTGAAAGGAAGAGACGGAGAGGAAGAAGAGGAAGGAGAGGGAGTCGCTAAGAAAAACGAGGGAGAAGAGCCCTCGTGTCGGGCTCTCACGCGGGTAAGTTGCGGGTCTGGGTGTGGACCTGCTCCCACCCGACCTGCCAAGAAAACGAGTGTTACATCCTACCGTCCTTAAATAAAATTTTGTTCTTGAAATTTAGATCATACATCAATGCGAGAATAAGTATGAATACTTTTTTCGCATATCCTCCTCAAGTTCCCACGTGCTTTCCTTCAACCTATGGTGTTGCCATTCCACCCTTACTAAAGGAATTCTCTTCGTACGAAGCACTTGTTCTCTTTGATCTACAATTCTAATAGGCTTTTCTTCCATTGTCAAAACATCTTGCACCTGAATACCTTGAAAATCAATCACATGCGTAGGATTTGGTACGTACTTTCGAAACAGGGAAACATGGAAAACATCATGAACATGACTCAAATTAGTTGGTAGTGCCAATCTGTATGCCACCTCTCCAATCTTCTATAAGATTTCGAAAGGTCCAAAGAACTTCAGACTCAACTTTCCCTTAACACCAAATCGAAAAACACCTTTAGTAAGTGAAATCTTCAAGAACACATGATCACCAACCTCCAAAGCCAATTCTCTACGTCGAATGTCGACATAGCTTTTCTGTCTACTCTGAGCAGTCAATAACTTTTTCCTTATCAATTGCACTTGGTCGGTGTAGTGTTGTAATACTAAAGGGTTTTCAATCTTGTCATCACCCAAAACGGTCTAACAATCGGGCGATCTGCACGACCTTCCATACAAAGTCTCAAAAGGTGCCATCCCAGTACTAGGGTGGTAACTGTTATTATACGCAAATTCTATCAATTTCACATGTTTGTCTCATTCTTCTTTCCACTCTAAGACACATGCACGCAACATAGCCTCTAAGGTCTGAATGGTCCTCTAAGATTGCCCATCAATTTGGGAGTAGAACGCTGTGCTCAGCTTAAGCTTAGTACCCCATGTCCTTTGCAATTGCCCCCAAAACCTAGAGGTAAAGCGTGAATCTCAATCCGCAATGATAGACTTTGGCACTCCCTGCAATCTCACTATCTCGCCAATATATAACTCTGCGAGACTTTCTAAGGACTGACTGATTCTTATTGGTAGAAAATGAGCAGACTTCGTAAGTCGATCAACAATGACATCATGTTGTATTCTGGTGTGAGGCAAACCAACCACAAAATCCATCGTAATGTCTTCCCATTTCCACACTGAGATATGAATTCTTTGCAACAAGCCCCCTGACCGTTGATGCTCTGCTTTGACTCACTGGTAAACTAAGCACTTTGCTACATATTTTGCAATTTCATGCTTTATTCCAGGCCACCAAAAATTTCTTTTCATATCCTGAAACATCTTTGTGTTGCCAGGGTGTATAGAAAACTTAGATTTGTGAGCTTCATCAAGCAACTGGCGCTTAACCCCTTCATTTCTAGGGACCCACAATCTTCGTCGAAACCACAATGAACAATCTTCATCTTGATGCCAAAGAAAATCTACCTTCTTACATTCTTCCATGTTCTTAGCAAAATCGAAATATTCCTTTAGCTTCAATTTAAGCTCATCCAACAAAGGATGTTGTATCAAAGCCGCCATTGTTGCTTTGTCCTCACCACAAACGTAAGGCTACCATGCTATCACATCTTGCAACAATGTCCATGAATGAGTCAACATACTGCACAACGTTGCTCTGCTCAAAACATCAGCAACCACATTTGCCTTGCTTGGATGATATGATATCATTAAATCATAATCCTTTAAGTATTCAATCTATCTTCTTTGCCTCAGATTTAGATCCTTTTGGGAAAATATATACTTCAATGACTTGTGATTTGTAAACACCTCAAATGTTGCCCCATAGAGATAATGTCTCCAAATCTTAAGTGCAAACACAACCACTCCCAACTCCAAATCATGAGTGGGATAGTGTTGCTCATGTAACCTTCAACTGTTTTGATGCATAAGCCACCACACGCCCGTGTTGCATCAATACACAACCAAAACCGATTCCTGATGCATCCGTGTACACCACAAATTCAGAACGACCCGATGGAAGCGTCAGAATAGGGGCAGTAGTAAGCTTGTCCTTCAGAGTTTGAAAACTCTTCTCACACTCTTCATTCCAAACAAACTTCACTCATTTTCTTAATAGCTTAGTCATGGGCGTAGCTATTTTCGAAAAGTCTCGTATAAACCTGCAATGATATCCTACCAATTCCAAAAAGCTTCTAACCTCAGTTGCATTGCACGGCGTCTTCCAGCCTTGTACAACCGACACCTTAGCCGGATTAACGGAACTTTCATCATTCGAGATCACATGATCAAGGAGTTTACCCTCTCTAGCCAAATTTCACATTTTGAGTATTTGACATATAACTTGTGCTTGCGCAAAAAACTCAACACACTCTTCAAGTGATCTCGGTGCTCTGCCTCACTATCTGAGTACACCAAAATGTCATCCACAAAAACAATCATAAACTGATCTAGGTAGTCTTGGAAAACTCGATTCATGAGGTCCATAAACACTGCGGGAGTATTGGTCAACCCAAAAGGCATGACCCTGAATTCATAGTGCCCACATCTAGTTCGAAAAACAGTCTTAGAAACATCTTCCTCCCTTATCAAAAGTTGATAATAACCTGTCCTCAGATTGATCTTGGAGAATACCTTTGCATTCTTGACTTGATTAAACAAGTCTTCAATCCTAGGAAGCAGATACTTATTCTTGATGGTGACTTGATTCAACATGCGGTAATCGATACACAAACGCATTGTCCCATCCTTCTTCTTTACAAACAACACAGGTGCTCCTCAAGGTGACACACTAGGTCGGATGAAACCCTTGTTTAAGTGCTCTTGCAATTGCTTCTTCAATTCTTCTAACTCTACTGGTGCCATTCGGTATGGTGCCTTAGAGATAGGAGCTGTCCCTGGCGACAACTCTATCATGAATTCCACTTCTTGTGTTGGAGGCAAACTTGACAGTTCCTCAGGAAACACATCGGGGTACTCACTCACCACGGCAACATCCTGTAACCTCACCGGTTTGGTCTCATTGATCAACACATTGACCAAGAAAGCAAGACATCCATTTTCTATTAAATGTTTAGCTTCCAAAGCAGACACCATAATCTTGTCAGTTCGACTAGCTTTACGAGCATGGAATTCCACAGGTTGCATCTCATCAGTGAATAATCGTATCTGTTTCTTCCTGCAATCTATATTAGCATTATGTGCATATAACCAATGCATGCCCAAAATCACATCGAACTCACTGAGACTCATGATCACCAACTATGCAGGTAAGTGATGTTGATGGATCTCCACGTCTACATCAGGTAGATACTCGCTACACGACTCTTGAGCATGCATAGGGCTAACAACTTTTAAAACATACAGCATCTTCCTAGACGACAATTCTAGTGAAGTAGCAAATCAACTAGATATAAATGAATGAGTCGCTCCTGCATCAAACAACACTTTAGCAATATGAGAACCAATAAGTAAAGTACCTTCAACAAGGTCGTGTGCCTGAAGCTCCTCCACAGTAGTCGCATAGACACGTCCAGTCGTCTGTCGCGTGCTAGAAGGACCGGCCTCAGGCTTCTTCAATTCTTTTTCTTGTCTTATGGGACAATCTTTGATGAAGTGACCCATCCCTCCATAATGTAAACACGCCCTGGTCACCCGATAACATGGCTTTTCGGGGTGCACACGTGAGCAAGTTAGGCACCTTGGTGAAGTCGGAGTGGCCATTGACCCATGTGCGGCCTCACTGCGGGTTGGCTGGTTCCGTCTGAACGTTCTGTCATCACGCCTCTCATAAGGCCTTGCCATGCCTGCAAAGGGTTGGCGCTTGACCTGTGTTCGCCCACCGTGTGATTGCTGGCCTGCCTTCTTGTGGTGATCCTTCTGTGTTCTTGCCCAGTCATCTTCTATGCATCTTGCCATGGTGACCGCCTCGTCCAAGTCACGAGGTCTGCTTGTCAAAACTTTGCTTCGCAGTCCATCCCACACCCCGCGCACAAACGTGCCTGCTCTGGCCTCATCTGTAGTATAAAGGTGCGGGCAATACACCTCCAAGTGTTGGTATTTCGTAATATATTCTTCCAGGCTCAGTTGATTCTGCTGTAAATCAAGAAACTCTTGCATTTTCTTGTCTCTCGCATGCATTGGAAAGTAAGTGCTGAAGAAGGAATCTCTAAACTGCTTCCAAGAGATTGACAGTTGGCCCGCAAACCGGATCTCACTAGTCGATTGCCACCAATTCTCGGTATCACCCTTCAGCAGATAAGAGCCATAATTCACTTTGTCTTCTTCTGGCATCTTCAGAAGCTTAAAGATGCGTTCAACTTCCTCAATCCATTCTTTTGCTTGCCTTCTCCTGTAAAGACAGGCGGCTGCATTGCCATAAACTGTTGGTACGACACCATCGTTGCCTTCTCCTGAAGTGGCGCAGTGGTGTCTCCTGAAGGAGATGCATTGCTCCTCTGATTACTGACCATCGACTGAACAAGGGAGGTCAGTGTTTGCAACGTTCTCAACATTATGGCCTGTTGATCCACTGGTGGAGTTTTCCTTGGTGGGGTTTGAGCACCCACACCAGTCTGGGCATTATGTTGCCCTGATGTACTGCATCAGAACGGGCTGGACTTGGCTCTCTTTGTGCCTCTGTAGACGGCCCAGCTCGCTTTTTACCCATATGTTGATATTCCATGTGTACAAATAAGAACCCTTGTTCTCAAACCAAGTTTATGACCAATCTTGCAAATCCAATCACAAACGTGCATGAACACAAGTTCAAAACATCGATCACATTATGTACTTCTACTTGTAAAATCAAACTACAATAACAATTTAATCAAACAAATGCGTACCTGGGCAACACGACTTCACAGATAGGCTTTAACTCACATCCATAGTGGGGTTTGCCATAACTCTGATACCAAAGCTGTCACACCCCAACCTTTTGATCCTCAAACAATTTTTTTTTTTGTAAACATAAAGCATTAAGGTGCGACTACACAACAATTCAAAAAAAGATGGTGCTATGTCATTTGAAACCATGGGGCAAACTTTCATTTATATAACAATTTCAATTCATACAAAGTCACATCTATGTGTATGACAAAAATGCCTCAAACCACAACTTTGATGCCTAACACAAATAAGACATCAAAAAGACCAAACCATGACGCGCCGGCACTACCAAAGACCCAAAACCTCCCCAGTAAGATGTGAGAGAAACAAACTGATCAACCTGCTGCCCCGGGTCCGCCAAAACCAGAAAAAGAAACAACTGAAGGCTTAGCCTTCGCATTATGACAACAATCTAGGAAAATCTCAAACCCTCTTAGGTAGGCTCAAATCTAAGAACAATCATCAAAACAATCTATCGTCATGTCGCGTCAGGGCATATGCACATCATTCGTCATGTTGTGTCAGGGCACAGACACATCATTTGCCAAGAAAACCCCTAACATAGACCATGATATGAAAAGACCACTCAAGGGCCACAGAAACACAATCTCAATCATATGTCTTGCTTAAACATTTCATTTCAGTCATAGCATTCACATACCGATCAATCACATACATTCGTTCACACACATTTCATTCACATACATTCATTTTCATTAGTTTTAGTGAATTGACAGTCCCTGTGGGTGCAAATACAGGCACGTCCACACCGCGGGGGGCCCATAGCCGAGAGACAACCCCCGTGGTGGCCCAGAACAGTATGGTTCCATTCATCCGCTGCAGCGGTAGAGCACTCATCCATGAATGTGTGAATTCCAAAAAGAGATACTCAGCCTTCCCTAGGACACCCAGGTTGGGAAGGCGAGAGCCCAACGCTCCAAGCACATCACACAACAGTACCCTAGGGCCTTGCACTGCCTGCGCTCCGAACAGGCGAGACCAGTGGCGAAAGCGGGACGTCTCCCAAACACATAGCCACATCCCACTGGCCTCTCATCTCTTATTCTTTTATTATTATCATTATAATAATACATTCACAAAATGACTAACTAGCTCATGAGGTTGGTACACTTCACGAGTGCCACCACACCTCCAATTGCCTCGACATGAGGTCTACACATAACTTTAACAATCATAGTTGGTCATCATACAATACGAGTACAACTTCCCTTCAATTTCAATCAATTGCATTATTGCCCACGACAATACATATGCAACAACACACAACATTCACATCTTATCAAACCCATCAATCAGATCTTTCAAAACTTGGCTAAATCCCGGAGAGTAGTCTCGATCTGTGATGGTTTGTAGCTGTCCTATGTAATGATCATTCTATGATGCCCTCTAATGCACAATCAGGGTCGAGGAGACACTCGACTCGATACCTCACCTCATCTGTCCTAAGCATTTATCAATTCTAGCATGCATATGCAAATGCGTAACAGTTTTCAAAACAAGCTTCTAATAGCTTTCCAAAACAGAACTTGTCACATGACAAATCATTCACAATCACACACATCAATCACACCTTTCAAAACTTAGCCAAACCACTGAGAGTAGTCTCGATCCGTGATTGGCTCGTATTTGTCATAGACAATTGTCATTCTAGGATGCTTTCTAATGCGTAATTGGGGTTGAGGAGATAGTCGACTCGATAACCCACCTCATCTGTCCTAAGCAGTTATAAATTCTAGCATGCACATGCAAATGCATAATATTTTCAAAGCTTGCTTCTCATAGCCTTTCAAAACAAATCATGTCATATATCAAACAATTTGCATATCAAACAATTTGCATGCATATACACATTCATTCACAAAACAATCCATCAATCACATCACGATCCTAGGATCCCACGATTCTAGGAACACATATTCACACAGTTGCCCAGGCAGGGATTTGCCTGGAATGCCGCCATACCTGTCGTGCGTCCAATAAACACCTCGAACTACGACCCACGTTGCTCAACGCCTACTTGACGTGCCCGGTGTACCTGCAAACATAACAAAATGGTAAGTTCTCTACTCGTTTCGCTTACAATCGATACAAATATGAAAATACCGTCATCGAGGCATGTTTTTGCCTCAAATGGGTGTCGACCCACAAAACCCTCATAAAAGCGTCTCTACCCAACCCACAAGGTTGCCGCCAACGATTAGAACTCAAAACTTGTATTCGACTTATCACATGTACGATTCTCACTTGTTTTCTTTAGTTGAGGTGTCTTCCCCACCATAAGATTCTCAACATACAACGTATATGCGTCTCAATAGAAGCATATTTTCCCAAGCTCACCAAAATGATTCTAACGTTCTCCACAACAATACAATCTCTACCATGCTTCCTAATTGCTTCAAAAATCAACCCACCATGCTTAAAAGATCATTCTAGATATGAATCATCGTCCCTCCACATGAGTCCTAGACCTTCCCCAAAATAGCGACATCTCTAGCATGCCTTCTAAATCATCAATTTTTAATTCTAGCATGCTTAAACAATAATTATACGTACTCCAACAGAAAATTTACAACAATCTAAGTTCGATTAGGCCTTTCTCACCCCAATCTTAGAATTCAAACTGTCGTAGTGCTCCTGGCAGCCACTTCAAGAGTTTGATTGAGCTCCAACGTCAACGATTGATCGCTTCCTCCACCACCAATGCTTTCACTTCACTGGTATGAGGGGAAAATGATGTGTTCCCAACTGAAATCAAAAGCAACAGCCCCAATACAGTCAAAAGCAGCAAGAAAAACGGAAGGGGGGAAAAGGGAGAGTGTGCAGCAGAGAGGACGAGAGTGTGTGGGAGTGAGAGCTCAAGCAGAGGAGGAGAGGGAGAGAAACAAGAAAAAAAAAACGGAAGGGGAGTGGCTGCGCAGAGGAGGCCGTGTGGCAGAGAGGGGAGACGGAAAAACAGTGGGAGAGGGAGGAGGAGAAAAGAAAGAGGGGAACCAGTGGCTTACCTACGCGCCACCACCGCCGTCGCCCTTCACCTTCTCCGCTGCTGCCATTTCTTCTGCCTCCTTCTTATCTGTGTTGTGTTCGTTGAAAGGAAGAGACAGAGATGAAGAAGAGGAAGGAGAGGGAGTCGCTAAGGAAAACGAGGGAGAAGAGTCCTCGTGTCGGGCTCTCACGCGGGTAAGTTGCGGGTCCGGGTGTGGACCCGCTCCAACCCGACCTGCCAAGAAAACGAGTGTTACACGACGTCTGTAGCAGCTTCGGGAGGGAGACGGGAGGGGGAGCCGTATACTCTTGATGTTAACACGCCAAACGGGCCGCGATGGGCCTGATTTTGGGTGGACAGGCTTGGTACCTGGCCCAGCCCGACCCGGCAATATTACGGGCCAGGCCCGGGCTTCAGGCCGGACGGGTCGACCCGGCAATATTACGGACCGGGCCAGGGCTTCAGGCCCGACGGGCCGACCCGGGCTTCAGGCCCGACGGGCGACCCTGCTCGGCCCGATACCCACCCTTAATGATGACGTCATTCTACTAAAAAACAACCTGCAATAAACAAGCTTGAATAGGATTAGTGAGGAGAAGCCCCAGGGTCCTATCTGAGTAGATAGCTTAGCATACAGTTGGAAAAAGTATGCAGTTGCACTCGTTCAAATAAAACACTATCCGCTAATAACCCAAGGATGAGGTTTTTACTAAAATACATAGTTGCAGGAGCCACCTCCCAAGCCGGGACTGTCCCTCGTCGGACTTCAATAAGTATATCCGATGGCCCGGTTCCCCCTCCCGTCTCCCTCCCGGTGCTGCTACAGACAGACTGTGGGCCGCGGTGGGCAGTGCAGGAGCCACCTCCCATGCCGGAACTGTCCCTCACCGGACTTCAGCAGGGAGCGCGCATAGGGAAAGGGGGAGCAGAGAGGAGAAGAAAGAGGGAGAGGGGGAGCGGAGAGGGGGAGCGGTAGGGAAAGGGGGAGAGGAGAGGAGGAGAAAGAGGGACAGGTGGAGCGGAGAGAGGAGAAAGAGGGAGAGGTGGAGCGGAGAGGAGGAGGAAGAGGGATTAGTCGAGAGGGGGAAAGGAAGGAGGGGGAGCCCGAGAGTCGGGCCGGGCCGGCCTATTTGGCCCGGGCCCGGCCCGGGACCGTTGTCGGGCCGGTCTATCGGGCCCTGGCCCGACGCGGCCCAAGCCTGGGCCCAATCGGGTCGGGCCGGGCCGACGCCCAGCCCTAATGTAGACTTCGAGTGAAAAGAGAAAAAAGCCGAACAGTCACCATGGAGATGCACCACAACAATAGCTTCATCACCAATTCTGTTATCCATCACCAATTCTGGCATTCATCACTGAAGCATCCAGCTTTATAGGAGACACTAGAGCCATGCAGGTAGGCATGGTCATCGGCCAGCTCGGCCCGATTACGAAACACTGTTAAGAAATAATATTTGGATCTGGCTGGCCCACTACTCGGCCTGACTATTAACGGGCCAGGCTGAACTGGGTCAATCACGTCCAATACTCAGCCCGACTCGTTTGATTAACTGAAAAGAAAATGAGAAACAAAAAATCCTTTGAACACCAAAAACAAGCAGTCAGCATAGCATTATAAATTTATAATCTACCGCTTTGACAACATACTACAAATAGTCAAAGAAATAGTTCAACCAGCCACAAATAGAAGGAAATCCTTCTTCTGGAATGCAGTTTCAGCAAGCCACACAAATTTTCCCCAAAAGTCTGTCCAAATGGCAAAAAAATCGAGTTAAAACATGGACAGATACTGGAGAACAAAAGCAAAAGTCACATCCAGAAATGCGAAAGCTTGTAGACGCAGAAGGGCAACCACATCCCAATGCGCAAGGCGATCTGAGGGCCGATCACCATCCCAGATAAATTTACGAATGATCTTGTCAAACCTTTTCAGAATAGCCACCAGAGGTCGAAAGACCGCCAAAGCATGGAGGGGGATAGACGTAAAACAATGCTTAACAAGAGTAATACGACCCGGGAGGGAAAACAATGTTCCCTACCAACATTGGAGGCGATCAATGAGCTTCTGCTCCACACCATCCCAAAAGGAGGGTGCAGGAGGCGACAACGTAATTTGAAGACCCAAGTAGTCCATAGGCAGGCCAGTAGCCTTGCACCCAAAGCAAGCTTCCGGAAGAAGCATCGTGGAGGGATCCGCATGAATGAGAAAAATGTGACATTTAGAAGAATTAATAGAAAGACCCGAGATGAGCTCAAAAACCTGAAAGATGAGCCAAGTTCTCACAATCTATTGATGAAAAGCAACACCAAACATGAGAAAATCGTCAGCATACTGAAGGGAGGTGAGGGCCTGTAAGTGGGGCAGTGAGAGCGGAGTGAGGAAGCCTACGACCGTAGTGTGATAGAATAAAGCTGAAAAGCACTCAACAACTAAGTTGAAGAGCAACGGCAATAACGGACAATCCTGACGAAGGCCACAACCTAGACAAAAGAAATCGCCACACAACTCATTGAAGGAGACCGCTAGCTGGGCCCCAGTGACAAGCGAGAGGATCTACTGCCTAAATGACGAACCAAAAGCAAGGCGTGTGAGGAGGTCAGAAAGAAACTCCCAACTGACCGAATCGAAAGCCTTAGAGATGTCCAACTTAAGGACGAAGGAAGGAAGATGCAAACAGTATAGGGAATGAACAACCTCATTGACGAGGACCACAACGTCTTGCAAACGCCGACCCTTGACGAAAGCAACCTGGAATGGGTTAATGATAGACAGCAAAACACGCGCAAGCCGTAAGGAAGGTAACTTAGCAATAATCTTGTAAGGAATGCTTAAGATGGAGATCAGGCGAAAGTGAGTGACGTCCGTAGGGTTAGAACGCTTAGGCACCAAGACATATGTGGCTTGATTAAACTCCTTAAGAAAGATGAAGTTGGAAGCAAATTTATCACAAAACTCAAACACATTAGTGCTATAAGCCTCCCAAAAGGTGCAAAAAAATTCAATAGGAAAACCATCAATGTCGGGCGCCTTACCAGAACCAAGGGCCCAAACAGCGTTCTTGGTCTCTTCGTGCAGGAAAGGCCGCTCAAGGGAGATCGCACACGAGACGGGAAGGGAGGAGAGGTGAAAATCCGGCAACGGGGCACGAAAGCGAAGAGGCTTAAAGTAGAAATCTCGAAAATGAGCGGTCAAAGCCGGGAGAATGTCATCACCAAGAAAAACCCTGCTTCCGATAAGTTTACAAGGTTTGGAGTTGAACAATCCTACATCCACAGCTCTCCACATCAAACTCAACTGAAGGGGGGTTTACTGTAATTATCAAGAGATTACACGCACTAGAGGATGACACTTTTCTAGTTCTGTGCTTAATATGTTTACAATTCTGTTCACCACTAGATAAGACAGTACAACTATAAGATATGGCAATATGATCAGGCTGTCTACTATTATGACCACATTTATTATTATTGGCTCCATAATTATCATCCCCGTCATTATCTTTGCTAATTTGGTTAGCAAATCTTAGCTGAAGCAACATTATTTTGGATGTTACCCTTATCAAAGACACCTTGAGCCAACTACCATTTGGATCCACGACTAATAGAATCGATTCTAGCTTTGTTGAGCTGATTTGATCTTTAACACAATCTGAATTTGATACGCCTACATGCCCCCACAAACTCAATAGGGTAGGAAGGATATTGAGTTTGAGACGATGTCGTTCATATGATTCCAATAATGGCTTAATGAGAGAGTTGCAAGCTTATGAGAGGATGACACACATTGGGACATGCAATGTTCCTTTAGTGACATAGTCTCATACAGAATGAAAATTGATCTCATGGAGGATAGAATTTTCTGACATGTATATGACACCAACATTCTTGCACCAAATTGTTTGAACTTGTGGGGCTTGAAATCCCAGATCACGAAGAAGAGATTGCAACCATATGAGTTCGGCAGCAATATTACGAATGGCTCTATACTCTACCTGAGTTGCTGATTGAGCCATTGTAGGTAGCCTTTTCAAATTCTATGTTATTTTGGTTCAATATAAACCATGTAGGCATTTATGGACTTTCTATCATCAGGGCAATAACCCGATCTACATCTGCATAGGCTTGGAGGTCACGACTGGGACTGGCCAATATAAGAAGATCATAATGCGATGTCCCCTTGAGATACCACTGTATTCATTAGACTGCCACCCAATGTTCACCATTGGAACCTGCATGAGCGAATTTGAGTGATAGACAAATACTAAAGGGCCCTAACCATCTAATGATAAAAAGTGGCATCTGGAAAAAAATGTCAGTCTTGGTTAATGTGGACATAGGTGTATTGATGGATTTGGCGCCTTCATATTAGTTTTTCTAAGCATATCAAAAGAGTATTTGTGCTAAGAGAGAAAAAACCGTAGAAGTCTTAATGGCATGAACTCCAAAGAAATATGTGACGAATGTAGGTCCTTGAGACCAAATTCCTGATCAAGCCTTTGAAAATATGAACTTGATGTTCCTACAATAAGAATATCGTCAAACATAGTTCATCATATAAATTTAAGTGTTCCTTGGTTGAGAATATATAATGACATGTCTGTTTGATCAACTCAAAATGCAATTTAGGCAAGCATCAAACTCAGTTATTGACACCAGACATGTGGAGCATGTTTGAAGCCATACAAAGTTTTCTTCATATGGTATGAAAAGAAGCCAGTTTGAATCTTCGTACCCTAATGGTTGAGACATATAAATATGTTCTGTCAATACACCATTAAGAAAAACATTATTAACATCCAACTAGTGAATCATTTTTCAATGAGACACGGTAAGACAGATCATGGTTCGAACAGTAGTTGGCTTAACAATATGATAAAAGGTGTCAAAGTAATCTATTCCTTCCATCTAATCATATCCTTTAGCAACAAGACACAGCTTGGATCTCTCTAGACCTCCATCTTTTATTCTTGTAAACCCACTTACACCCTATCAGAGGATGAGATGTAGGAGGAGGAATAACTGCTCTAGTATGATTCCGCTACAACGCTTCAATTTCTTTGTTCACGGTGTCTTCCCACTAAAGATGTCTAGCAGCATGATTATAGGTTTTATGTTCGAGATCACTAAGTTGGCACTAAGGGCTAGAGAGATCATGTCACCATGTGGTGTGACCTAAGAGTTGGAACAAGAGGAACAGAGGAAGTTTGACTAGAGAGATCATCCTAGGCAATGGGATGGTTTTCACTATGGTTGATAGTACTGTTGATTGGTGGATCGGGTTGAGGAGACACATCATTGACTGATGGAGGAGTGACATATATGGGGATGCTTGTGAGAATCTCAACAGGTTTAGGTTGACTCGATTAAGGGAAATAAGTATCCTAAAAAATCAACATTCCTGCTCATGATGGTCTTTTTGAAATCAAGGTCAAAGCATACATATACTTCGTGAGAAGTTGAATACCCAAGGAAAACATACCATTTGGATATAAAGTCAAGTTTATTCTGGCAAACGGTTTTAGATAAGGATATAAGTACACTAAAAAATTCTAAGAAATTTTTAGTCAGGTCGCACCTCATAAGGTGATTTGGGCTCAACCACTCTATTTGCTCGTGAATGTATAGGCATGAAATTTTTCTCTCCGTTCCACATTCAGAGAAGAATTTATCCAAAGCAATGAACTTACCCTGCATCTTATTGAAAATACTTGATTTTGAGGTTAAAAATAATTTTTACTTTGGCTTTGAAAATTTTGAAAGCAAGCTCAACATCGGAATTTTTGCAAGCAAATATATCAACATATTTCTAGAATAATGATTCACAAAAAGAACATAATAATCTATAGCAAACCATACTAATGACTAGCGCTAGACCCCAAACATCAAAACATACAATTTCAAAGGGTTCCTTAGTCCCATAAGTAAAGTTGGCAAATGGAAGAGTGTGAGCCTTACTACATATGCATGCATCACAAAAATAAACTTTGTACTACGAGAATCACTAACAAGTAACGCGAATTTATGAATCATATGCTTAACTACAAGCAACACTGATTGTCCAAGCCTTCTAGAAAGACCTGCTCGTTGCACATTACCACGTTCTCATCGTTAACCTCCTTTATTTTCTTTGGACTTAATGAGTTGGTCCTCTAATTATCTCTCTTCCCATTGCTCGACCCTTCACCATACACTTGTCAGAGTAAAACTAAAAAAGAACATTATTAACCTTGCAGAGCTTGTGATAGATAGAAGATTCTGGACTAGCTGCAGTGCATGCAAAACATTATCTAGAACAACGTGAGAGTTAGAGATATTGCATCAAATCTTACCGATGTCCTTTATAGTCACACCTGAACCATTTCCAAACTTGATTGAGCCTCCATGACCATCATACGACTCATAGACCAGCATATTTCAAGGTTGTTTGTAATGTAGTGGCTTGCCCTGAAATCAGGGTATCAACTGTTATCATCTAAAAAATGAGGAGCCGATGCATGGTATGCTGCACTGTCAGTGGTGCTACATTGATTTCCTGTTCACTTCCATTTAAAACAAAAAAACAAAAAGAGGCTGTGCAGCCCCTTTATGAGCCTCTCAATGGACTTTATCGTTAGCTTACCCAAAGTTGACGGCTTCAGCTCCATCCTTGTGGTTGTGGATAAATTCTCAAAATATGTTACTTTCATCCCAGCCTCTAAGGAATGTCCTGCGAAAAAGACGGCAGAGTTATTTGTGAAGCATATTGTCAAGCACTGGGGGAGGCAAGCCAGGATAAACTAGGATAGTAGATTTGCAACAATTAAAAAATAGAAAATAGAAAAAAGACTGTTTGACATTAAAGAAATGAAAAAAACGAAAAAATAAAAAAAATAAAAACACATTAAAAAACGTATGATTTCATTTTTAATGTTTTTTTCAAAAAAACACGTTTTTTAAGTTTTAAATGATAATTTAATTTATCACGTTTTTTTTAAAACGTGTTTTTGTGACTGTGGATGAAAATTTGTACCTATGTTGGGTTGAAATTTGATCTTCCATTGAGAGAGAAAGAGAGATGGCTATTGAGAGAGAGAGAGAGAGAGAGAGAGACACATGAAAGAGAAAGAGAGAGATAGAGGGCTCGTCTGATGGGCTACAACTCAGTGATATGGGAACTCAATACCCGCAGGGAGGAGGGGCGGGTGGGGGAAGACGGGGAAAGAGGAGAACGAAGGAGGGAAATGCAAGGAAAGCTCATGTGGTAATTTTTTTTTTTTTAATTTGTATGGTCAACACCCATCCGATTAAAGTATAATCAGATGGGTTATCTTCATCATACCAGGTACGATGGAGCTAAAGCGTAAGGAGAAAGATTTTATATATATATATATATATATATATATATATATATATATAGTGGAACTAGCAACAACATTGTTCACAAGCAATAAAAATAACAATTATTGACTAATAACCTACAATATCAATGATTCAGTGGACAAGAAAGCACTTCATTTGTTTCCACACCTGAACTGAACCTAGAAAGCACCAAATCCACACCAAACATGGTTTGGATGTAGCAACCTTTTTGAAGAGTCTGCGTCACTTATTAGAAAATATGCCGATAATGTCAGCCCCATATATATATATATACACATATTTTTCAATGAATTTTAGTGTACAGACATACCCAAAAGACCAAAGACAAATAGGACAAAAAATAACTGAAAATCGGATTCTTATACTTTATAATCAACAAAGAAACACACACACATATAAACTCTGTCCCTATGCCAAGCCATTGGTGTAAGGGGTATGACCGGCGCTTGTGATGCCTTGCCGAGCGTCGTGGGTGCCATGGATGGGAGGTGACAGCTTTCCCCTACAAGCCACAGGGCCCAATACCCACCTTTTTTATCTTTTATTTTTTAAATTAAATGGTGCTCCTTGTGGATCATACCCCTTATGCCATAAAACTAGCATAATATATATATATATATATATATATATATATATATCACAATGACTCTGGTTATCTAGAGTTACCCAACCATCTAATAAAGACCGTCCATCTAAAGCAGATAGATGGTTGAGAGAAAAACAAAGAAAAAATGTGTAAACTAATATTATATGACGAAAATGCCCATCACATTTTTCTCTGTATTTTTTTCTTAGCTGACCATCATGTTGGAGCGGACAGTGCAGATTAGATAACTAGGCAACTATAAAAAACTAGAGTCACCATTCAATTATATATAGACATATGTGTGTGTGTGTGTGTGTGTTTATATATGTATATGTACATACACACACACACACATATGTGTGTGTGTGTGTGTTTGTGCATGTATTTATACTCATACATCTGTCTCAAACATGAATATTACTATAGGAAAAACTTGTGGCCACATGCATTCATATATACATCAATATTAATGTAATAATTAGAGTTTCTGACTGAGAAGCACCAAAAAATGAAAGGAAAAACACTAAAAAAAATTAATAACAAAATGAAATTATGGTTTTTCTGATCATCAATTAGCCTAAAAACAATAGAAAAGTTACAATTTTTAATAGGCCTAAACCTTATATCTAAATTGCATCCCCAATTTACTAAACAAGTGTCCAAATCCAATTTAACATCAATTCTAAATAAAACCAAATCTAAAGCCTAACTGGATTCCATATGTTACTATACCACACTCCACCAATCTCCCTAAATTGAATCATTTGGCTTCTGATGAATTAAATAACTGTGCCATGTTGTAAGTGAGCTGCAATTTAGTGATTGTCCCATAGACCACTTAGAGTGGGTGCAAGGTGTCACTGGCTTGTTGAGGTAGGATTAAAACAGAATCCATTGTTAGAAGTGCAGTGGTGGAACCATTTCCAACAAGGTTTTTTCGTGGATGACCAGTTTGAACCATTTCCAACAAGGTTTTTTCGTGGATGACCAGTTTGAGCTCTTTTAAAGTCTGATGCTTAATTTGAATCACAATAAGGCAGTAAGTCAACCAGTATACCATGAGAATCCCTATAAGACAGACCAACAATGTTTGATACCTTATCAGAATCATTCTCCCTGATAAAACTAGACTTCCCACTACCTAACAAAGCAATCTTTTTCTCTTTAAATTTGAAGGTGCAAGTATTCTTGTGGCAATTGTGAATAGTTGTTCGATCATATTGTAACAAACACCCTAATAAAATATGATTGATAATCATACATGCTATATCATGCCAAACATCATTCTTGTAGTAGTCTCCTACGGAAATTTTCATTAAGTACGAATGGGTGATGGGGACTTCATCTCTCTTAAAACACGACACCTTATAAGGATGGGGTTTCACATTATCTAGTAATAGGAAACTAGTCCAATGGGAGGTAACTCAATTATCTTCAGAAGTTTATGCTGGAATTGGCATTTCTAAAGGATACCATGTTCAATGAAGCCAATTTTGACAGTTGGAGGATTAAGCATGGAAATTATGCTTCTATATTTCTATATGAATTGTCTATGCCTGCAAACCTGCTAATTTGAATGTCTCTGTGGAGGCCATTACTAAGTTTTGGATAAAATTGATTTTAAATTTTGACAATCAATTTCAGTTTCACTGCTTTTAGAGTCTATCTTCACTCTAATAAGCTAATTAACGTTGACCTTATGGAGCGACTTACTTATTCTATTGAGCATGTTAAGGGTCCTGTTGTGTTAATGGGTGACTTTGATCCTATTAGAGGTGCCCATGATAAAATAGGAAGGCTCCTTGATGAAACTTCATTTAGAAAATTCATTAGACTCCTTAATGATTGGCACTTGCATGTTGTGGAAGACCCAAATATTTGTTTCACTTGGTCTAATAACAGGGCTGGAGAAGAAAACATTCAATGCAGGTTAGACTAGGCCACTGTCAATACTTTATGGGACGGTCAGACCTTTAGCTTGAAAACATTGCCAAGAACAAGTGTCTGATCATTGTGTTGCTTCTCAACATAAACAAAACAAATCGTAAACACTGGTTAAGGTTTGTTTCATTTTTTTTCAGCATGGTCATATCATCCTGATTGTGAAATTGTTATGAATGAACCATGTTGTACAAACAGTTTTGGTTGTAGCATAATTAAACTACTTAAGAGACTCAGAGAAACCATAATGTGTCTGTCTAAATGGAATAGTACTTGGTTTGGTCAAATCAGGGCAAGAGTGTAGTCGCTGAGAGAAGAGTTGGAGAAGCACCAAGTTAGCACCTCTGAAGGCAAATCATATCTTGCAGACCTTGAGTATTGCTTAGGTTTATAGCAGGAGACAGCCCTCAGGAAGAAGAATAATTTTGGTGATAAAAAAACTAGAACCAAATGGCAAAGGGGGATAAAAATTTCAAGTTTTTCCAAGCTTATGTTCAATGTAAGAGAGAACAAACCAAGCTGTTTGCCATTGAGGTTAGTGGAGTCAGAGCTGATTCTATAGTTAAAAGGTGCAAGTTATGCAAGAACTTTTGTGCTAACCACTTTTCCAGGTCATGTTGGATTGCCTACAAGATAGACAAACGGTTTCCATTGAAGAAAATACACAACTCATGAGACCTATCAAAAAAGAAGAAGTGTGTAGAGTTGTTTTTAGTATGACCAATGGTAAGGCACAAGGCCATAATGGCTTTACTATGGAATTTTATAAAATTTATTGCATATTATTGGAACTGATGTTCTATGTGTCATTTTTTTATATTTTCAAGACTGAAAATCTGGTTAGAAGTGTGAACCACTCTTGAATTTCTTTAGATGGTACTGTTGACATTAAAGATTTCAGTCAAATTTCTCTGTACAGTTACCTTTATAAGACCATAATTAAGTTAATAATAGAGAGAATGAGAAAATTCTAGCAAGGGTAGTTGGGCAAAATCAAGGCACCTTTTTGCCAGCAAAATTTATCCATGAGCTCAGATGTTTAATAGTTTATAGAGGAGCAACAAAGGCTCTATGTTGTTAAGATTGGATATTTCCAAGGCTTATCATTGCATCATTGAAATTTCTTAAACGTGCACTCAATGTTATCACTGCCGTATCGTATCGTGTATCGGTCGAGCTGACCTATATGCCGTATCGTAATGTATCATAACATATCGTAAAATTAATTTTTTAATTTGTAAAAAATATTAAAAAATTAAAAAAAATAGAAAAAAATCAGAAAAATTCTAAAAAAATCCGAAAAAACTAGTAAAAATAAAAAAACTCAAGAAAAATGTATTTAAAGGAACATTCATCATTCATGTATATGAAGTATGAACTATGACGTATGCATATGAACAACACATTCCAAAATAAGAAATCAAACATTCAAAAATCAAAATAACATACTAAGCAGCCTAAGAGTTTTCAATTACATCACAATTCATAAGTTCAGAAGTCAAAACTCAAAACATATTGACATAGTTTTCAAAACTCAAAACAAAAAGCCTCATCAATCGTCATCTGCATCATCATCTTCATTCTTCATCACCATCTTCATTTTCTTCATTAAGTGCTTCTTCGATCCCCTCAGTTGCAAATGGAATGTCACCAACATTCTATTGCTCTCCCCCAGCCTCTCCTTCTTCATTAATCTCTGCTGCTCCTTCAATGTTCAAAAAATCAAGATCGTCCTCATCAAGTATTGTAGATGGTTCTTCTTCAACCCAAGAATCTAATATATCAAAATGGTCAATGAAGATAGGATCATATTGAGTGTGATGCTTCCTCGTAGATGTTCTTTCTAGTTGTCTAACAAGAGAAAAATTTAACAAATTGTTAGAAATTAAAATATATATTAGAATTTGCTATTTTGTATAACAAAATACAAATGTTTACCTTTGTCTCAACTTCATATTATAACGAACATAAACAAGGTCATTCAACCTTTGATGTTTCAGCCTATTCATCTTTTTACTATGGATGTGTTGAAATACACTCCAATTTCTTTCACATCCAGTTACACTACATGTTTGGCTGAGGATTCTAATTGCAAGCTTCCTTAATTCTGGGCAATCAGGTCCAAACCTTTCCCACCACAAATCTAATAACAAATGGAAAGTAAAAATGAGATAAAATAAATATATGAGAAGGTAGAATAGAAGCTAAACAACAAAAAGTATAGTCTCTTTTTCTAATACTTGGACGCATAGTTGTCCTGCATCGAACTGTTGTGTCTCTTGCCATGGTACCAGAAGCCGTATCATATTTGTTGATCGACATATGGATAGCGTCTTGTTCTTTACTATCACTTACTAATACGTCAATAGAATCCAACATGTCATACTTGACCTCTCCGTCCTTCTTAAAAGTAGGAAGATATCTAATAGCAGGATTTAGGTAGTAGACTGTTGCATGAAGTGAGCGATGAAGTTGTCCAGACCACCTTTCATCTATAATCTTTCATATAGGCATGTACAACTTTTTTTTTCCCTTCATACTATCTCTAATGGCCTCCATGGCTCTGTCCATAGACTCATATAAATATCCAATAGAAGGTCTATCTTCACTATCAACTAATATGAGGACTTTCACTAGAGGTACACAAATCTTCAATAACTGCACACCTGATTCCCAAAAGTCAGCATCGAAGATGGTATCCACAACTGTCATAGTCTTTCTTTTATAGGCAAGTGGATATGCAGCCCAATCATCACTTGAAAACATCTGTCTGAAAGGAGTTCTTTGCTTGACTATACCCTGCACAGTCAAACCATTTGTAGTAAACTGTGTTTGTGCAGGTCGAATCAATTCAGCCCCATTTGTGAGTTTCCTCATCAAATTCAAGACATAAGCATGATTATAAGTAAACTTCATGATTTCTTAGCATCTATGAACTGTCAGATTCATATCATCTCTTTCACCTAGATCCTGAAGCATAAGATTTACACAATGAGCAGCACATGGACTCCAATAAAATGTCTCATATCGTGCTGCTAACATTTCACCTGCAGCTTTATAATTTGCTGCATTATCAGTGATAAATTGCACAACATTTTGAGGCCCAACTTCTTGTATAACTTTATCAAAAACCCCAAACAAAACATCAGCAGTCTTAGGAGTATCAGACAAATCAACAGCTTTTAAGAACATAGTATCAAGGGGGAGTATATAAGAAAGTTTACCAATGTTCTGTTCTTGATGTCTGTCCACTCATCTGCCATTACACTGCATCATGTAGCTTTCCAACTCAATTTCAATTCATAACAATATGTCTTGACATCTCTAACTACATTGTTGAGAATTTTACCTCGCAATTTATGAAAAGAGGGCATTTTATACCCTCGGCCTACACTTACAATCACATCTGCTATAGGCTGAAAATAATAAGAGTTTGTTGCATTGAAGGGAATGGATGCATCATAGAACCACCTTCCTATGGTTTCATCTGCTGCTTCAAGAATATCTTTTGATTACATGGCTATATGAATCTCAGGCTGAGAACCAGCAGCAGTATAATTGGGAAAATAATTCTTAATCGAACCAGACATATTACTCGACCTCATAGTAGGTACTCTACCACCACCAGTACGACCATGACTCCTGCCACATCCTCGTGAAACTGAACTTGCACTTGCACCTCTTCTTTTTCTGGTTGCAGTTGCAGAAGAACCACCTCCATGCATGATGCCTTTTCCTTTATCTGTTCCCAAACTAACACCAACATCTTCTTCTTCAAGGTCAACATCTTCACCTTCACTTTCTTCCTCTTCATGTGGGTCCCCATATCGTTCCTCTGCATCTTGCATTTCCTTTTCAATCCTATTTGCTTTCACAACATTAAGAAGCTCCATACACTGGTGCCTTACATACGCTGGCAATGGGTTCTCTTGGGAGTCAGTGCAAGCAGCCACATCGCTGTGTGTACCAGCTATATGGTTTTTAAAGCGAGAGATCCCTCCTGATATGATTTGCTTACAATAATTGCACTTAACTCTTAACCTATCTTTGGGATTCACCCTTGTGCACCACTGCCATGCAGGATCTGACATTATGTCTTCACAAAACAAGTAAAAACATACAAATAAATGTAAGAAATAAGAGAAATGAATGATTCAATGGAAAAAATGAGTTATTTCTTACTTTCTTGGTGTTAGAAACCAAAAAACCCTCTTCCTCCAAGCTTCCCACCGTCCTGAGGCTTCCCACAACGAGAAATAAAGCTTCTTCACCGGCAAATCTTGATGCAACACTCCCTCCCATGTCTCTTGCAATGTTTAGAAAAAGAGAAGAGAGAGAGGAGCGTCGGTTTTAAAAAAAAATACGCAAAGAAGGGGCCGTCGGGCCCCTTTTTAGTTTTGATCCCGTATCGTGCGATATGTGGGGGTATCACCTGTATCGTATGATACGGCCCCCGTATCACACGATACGGGCGATACGCGTGCGATACACACGCATACCGCAAATTTATAGCGTAACGTATCATTCATCTTGATACATACGATACGTATTGTACGATGTGCATTCGTATCATACAATACAGATAACATTGCTTGCACTCTCAACCTTGGGGTTTTGTGATTACGAGGTTGAATGAGTAATGAAGTGTGTTTCCTTTGTCAATTTTGCCATGTTGCGAAATGGTAAGGAATGCTAATATTTTGAAATTTGTAGAGGCTTAAGACATGGTGAACCTTTATCACCCTATCTTTTCATTATGGTTATAAAGATGTTTGTCAGAAGACTTAGAATATAATTAGCAACCTATAACATAAATAAAATTCCTATGCAGTTACAGTTGGCAACCATTTTTAGTCGTTATTTTTTTTGCTGATGATGTTATTATGCTTTGTAAAGTTGATATACAATCTATTCTTTGCATTAAAAGTATTTTGTAGGAGCTGGAATGCAAAGTTCGACTAAAAATGAACCACTTCAAATCTTTTGTTGTCATGTTTAAGGTGAATGAGAAGTGGGGAACCGTTTAGTCAACTACTTGGACTAGAAGGAAGCTAATTTGCCAACACAATGCTTGAGTCTTCCACTTTGCTAGGGTGATTTAATCGTTAGAGAATATGAACCACTATTGGCCAAGATTTCTAACTGTTTGGTATATTGGAAAGGTCTGTTATTTTATGCAGGGAAATTGAGTCCAATAAAGCTCTTGATAAATCAGATAGTTGCTTTTTGGATTATACCTTTCAAGCTTCACAAGAATATCATCAAAAATATTGAAAAGGAGTGCAATTCCTTTCTATCGGGTGATCAATCTAACCATCATAGACTTCATCTTGTGTGATGGTTTATATTATCTCTTCCCATGAAAGAGGTTAGTGTGGGCACCATAGAACCATACAATTCAACCAAGCCCAAATGATATTGTTGGTATTTAAAATCCTGTTAAATAACTTGGTTTAGGCCAAGTTTATGAGAGATAAATACCTTTCATATCCTAGTTTGTGGACACTTAAACCTAAGTTGAGGGATTCTTGGAGTTGGAAAGGCAAGCTTGGGGTTGGAAAGAGATTTCACCATAATCAAATGAGATGTTGGTAATGAGCATACCATAAAATGTCTCACCTAGCTTTTGATAATCGTGGGAGATGTCTTTCCCGGTTGAGCCTGCCCACATCGGAAGGCCCAGCCTCGACACTTGAAAATGCTGGGATAAATGTTAATTTTAGCTAGCTCTTCATGAATGTGGGCAAAAGACACCTTCTACAATCACAATTCCTCTGTGTGTGTGTGTGTGTGTATATATATATATATATATATATATATATATATATATATATATATATATATATATATATATATATATATATATATATATATATATAATATGAATCTAGAGAACAACTTTCTCAAATTTTATTATTAATCATTAGACAAAAAAAATTATACATTGAATACACAAAAATTTAATGTCTTCATGATTTCATCAATTTTTTTTATTGAACATGAGACAGTTCTTAATATTTACATGAGCACTAAACGGAGTCCTCTTAAGTTGTTTACTCTTTATATGAGGAAAGTCATAGTGTCTTTGCTTCTCAATGGAGATCATGAGTGGAAATTGTGGTTCTTAGCACTAACAATGGTCTGTCTAAGCCTGCCAATTAGCGATAAGACCTTGAGAAGAACACTAAGAACAATGCTTATCTGCAGTAAATTATGAAAAGAAAAGGTTGCTTGCACTTGCTCAAATCTAAAACAAGTTATGTCTATGAAAGAAACAATTGCCAGTTGAATATAATCACTTACATAATTTGTGAATCAAGAAAGGATGGATTTTCTTGGCTTGTAAATGACCAACCATATACTACACGGGAGCTGATATTGTTTAGACTGATTAGATATTCATGAATCAGATTTCATTTGACACAATGCATCAATGGACTAACAATTACCACAAGGGAAATTATTGAATACATAATCTCTATGTGATCTCAACTAAATGAACGAGGAATTACTCTTTAGATAAAAAATTAACGACACGAGGAAAAAAATCAATACTATGTTGACTTCAAGTACAAATAAGAGGGAAAAGAAAACTATACCATATCATATTTGAAGGAACAAGTTAGACCATACTAACAGAAAGTAATTTGTTTGAGCTAAATCTTCTAACTTTTTGTTAGGTTATTATAATCAGTTCGTGAAAAGTTTAGTATGAGTTACAAGCTTTGTCTTGCAAAAGGGAAGTGAAACAAATAAATATGTAAAATGGCACAAATAATAGTTCTTCTTAACATGCCTAATTAATTTATCTTACTTATGGGAGTTAGGTATATATAGCTTTTGATGATTTTGGGATCATTTTTTTTGTTCCCTTTAGTGACAGATGGATTTAAATCTGAGAAAGTCAGCCATGAATAACTTCACTTCCAAGATCGACCGCTGGAAGCCCTAAATCTTGGACTTTGTTCTACTCCACCATTTTGGAATCCTAAATATGTCTTGGTCAAGTTTGCGTTATCTATGGGAAAAAGAAGCTAAATCGAGCTTCATACCAACCAAGGCCCGTTAAACCAAATATTTAAAACTCAGGCATGTTTGGTTATTGTCATAAAATTATTAAATGTCTTCTCTAAGATCCTATTCCTGAAGTATAAGAGAAAAATGGACTTAATGGAGAGTGGAAAGAGAAGGGACCAAAACATAAAAATAAGAAAATCCTTCAGCGAGTGCTAAGTACTATATCCTTGTTATTTAGTTTATGAATTCATGCTCTTCAATTTGAATAATTGATCTCTCTTCCAAGTCAGGTCACAGAGACTCAGAAAACACACCCTAATTTTCAAATCATTGAAGAGGAAGTCATGCTTTTCGATAAGCAAGTAAGTGGCAGAATTTGTGTGTTAGATTCTTGATGACATAGATTATGCTAAGCTGGATCTTTTATGGAGCCTTATGCATTGATAGAACAAAATTGGCTAACTTTTGCTTTTATTGAGATAACTCAACATGTCAAGGGAGTCTTGTCTCTATGTTGTGACTTATGAGGAACAGAGATAATGGTACATAACAAAATGCAGGATGCCCAAAAGACACATTCAGTGCATTGCCTGAATCAAGAAAGAAACCTGCAGCTTTTAGTGCAACTAGTGGTAAAATCGTTGCCTTGGCTTCTTGTAACTGATCAGCTCATTCATTAAAAGAAAATTGTTTAAAAAATCAGATTTTGCATAGAGGAAAAATTAAGGCCCACACTGGATTTGAAGTTTCCTCCTTAGCGCACCGACTTGCGTGATCATGTCAAGAAAAGGTTGAACATAAGAGTTCAAGTGACTCTGCACACAACAACTGGCTAGAACAGACCCAAGTGATACTAGATTTTGAGCCTTCTTATGGGTTAGAATTGAATTTAAGAAAATCATAAATAGAGAAGGAACTCTAAGGAATTCATTGATCAAATTGAGAATCCCGGGCATAATTAAAAGCACACTAGTCCCAACAGACCCATGACTTTATGATTCGCATTAGGATGCAGATAGGGGTGGGGGATCTGGTAGAAGGTGTAGTTGGAATCGGTCAAGGATGTTAGTATTGTCCAAGCAGTACCACTATACATTTTGTATCATTTCTTAGTCCTTTCCATCAACAGAAAATAGATATTTTCCTCATCAAAACTGTGTTATGATGTTTGTTCTAGTGAAATTTAAATTGCTTCACCTTGGATTAGTTTGAGTTTGAAACAAGACCTAAATTTGGATATGAATTGCAGAGAATATTGGCATTCAATTATCAATTTGTTTTCATTCTTAGAATCATATCAATGTATTTAAGCTCATATGTAGTTTTGTAATTTGATAGACCTAACCCTTTAGCATATGTGAAGGCAACAGTTGGTGAAGCTCTTAAGCCAAAAGTGAGAACACCGCCGAATAATTGCTGAAAATTATATGCAATTATATAAGGAGGTCACATTTTTCAGTTCCTTCCCAAATTTTAACCATATGAATGTGACTTTTCATGTTTGAGAACTCAATTGATATTTGTAATCACCCCAAATTTTTCAATGTCAATGTTTGGCATTTTCAAACATTATATAGCTAATTTTCAATAGATTTCGAAGATTTTTCGCCTCAAAATGCTTCAATTTCTCCTAATTTGGATCCATTTTTTTTTATTTGGTCATCGATCTGTTTTGGAATTATTTTTGGATCTGATTTTGGACTTTGGACCCAAGCCAGTGATGTCCATTAGACCTAAAAGCCAACTTTAGCCCGAATTCAGAGCTATCTTATAACTTCGGTACAAGGACAGATCCTGCCCAAACCCACATAGAGATCCAAATCCATAACCTAGTCTTACAGCCAAGATTAAGGAAATACAATACAAAACCTCATTCTCGACCCACTCTAACATGTGGATCCAAATCTAGATCCAAGTCCTTGCTTTAGAACCAAGCTTGGCCCAGATCTAAATATAGATCCAAATCCAAAATTTATCAATTTGAGGCCCTTATCCATATCCAAATCCAGACTTAGATCCAAAATTGAGTCCAAGATGCAAATCTAAATCCACAACTTCATATCCAAAATCGAGCCCTAGAACTAGATTCGGATCCAAATAGCCGCTCAACGTCCAAAATCAAGCCACATATCCAAATCCCAACTCTGGATCCAAAACCAAACTCCAGGTCCAGACCAGATCCAAATTTCTAGTCAGCGAAGACCAGATCCCCGGGTCCAAATGCAAGCCCTAGATCTAAAACCTCACTTTCATATCCAAATCACGCTCAAAACCAAAATCTAGATCCAAATACCCAAAATTCGAGCTCAAAACTTAATATCTAGCCTCATATTCCAATTCAAGACTCCAGATTGGCACACAAGTTCTACTCTACCATTCAATCCAATTTTGCTTGGAAAGTTTGAAAACCAGATCCAAAACCTACAATATGAGTCTAAACACTGATCCAAATATGTGATCTGAGTCCTTGACATGCATTGGATCTCTTCCCACCCAAGAGAATCACATCGTGACCCAAAATTGGCTTAGAAACACCAAAAACCCAGACTCATCTTGTGAAAAGATCATTTGGCCCTAAAAACTTGAAAAAGGAATGCTTTTCATAGGCTAAGACCCAAGTGGGACCACCCAGCATGCGCAATTTTAGTGCAAAACCTGGCACCCCTTTTGATAGACTCTCTCTCTTTTTCTTTTTTTCTCTTTTTATCTTTCTGTCTCTCTCTCTTTTGTCTCTCTCTCTTCTCTCTCATATCTCTTTCTCTCTCTTTCATTTCTCTTTTGCATCTCTCTCTCGTCTTATTTTGCTTAAAAACTCAATGAAATGGATGCTTTATACGTATGAATGAATGATTTATGGCTTGTGCATGTGTTAAATGTATGAATGAGGACGGTGTAGACTTGGGGGTAAGATTTTTCTTACTTAAATTGACTTTAAGGCTGAGATTTCACCAACTTAGGAAACCCTCTCAAATATGTACTTTATAAAATGTATATGCATAACATCATACAATTTGTCTACCCTAATAATCTCTTCTATCCTTTTGTTTGTACACTGTTCTTCATGGCAAGAAAGGAACCCACTAATCGGTACGAGGATAGACTGTTCTTGCCACCTTTTACAGCGATAATCGATCCAAGGTCTACGTTTTTCAAGTTTTGACAAGTTATTTTTTCTAAACGCATGTGCAGAAATTAGATTTTGGATTTTGGAGTTCAATTTGAACAAGACTGAGAATATTTCAAAATTTTGGAAATTGAGATATTGGGAATTGTAAGGGATTTTTGAATTAATTCCAGAAATAATCTTTGATTTAGTCAAAAATTAGAGTTTTGGAAATTGTGAATTTGGATTTTGGATATGATTGAACTTGCATTAGGGATTGAAATTGGATTGAAGTTGGATAGAATTGAGATTTGAAATTGGATTTTTAAATAATTGGGAGATGGAAATGTGATTTTTGAAATTAAGGTATTGAAAATTTGACACTGAAGATTGGATATTTGGGCTAGATCTTGGAAATTCTTGGAATTGGAACTTGTTTTTGAAACTAAATTTTGGTTTTGGAAAATTGGATTTGGATCTTAGAGATTGAAATTTCTAAGCTTGTGAATGGCCGGAAATAAAGTAATATTTTGATATTTTGAACTTGGGTTTTGGAGGGATAGGGAAGAACTTGATTTCACTTGCTTAATTGGTTTGAAAAATTAGAATCTAGGATTGTCTTGTTGGGGAACTTGATTTGGACCAAGATCATGGTTATTTGTTGGATTTTGTTTTGAAAATTGGTTTGTTTTTGGAGAAAATCCAATCATGGATTAGAAATTGATTTTAAAATTGTAGGTTTTTGAACCATTTTGGATGTCAACATAAATGAGATGTTCAAGCTTTTGTCACAATATGACTTGGTCATGATAGTGACTCCGACTTGTCTCACTTAGATTTTGCGAAAGTGAGTGAGTGCATTTGTAAAATGAGTGTATGCATGCATTTAGAATCCATATGCATATTCATGCTTCACTCTCTTTCACTCCATGTATAATTTTTATGGGATCTCACATAGATATAGGTCCACCTTATAGTTGAACATGTAGGGGGTGCTCTAATATTAGTCTTGAAGTCAATAATAGCACTTGGACTAATGTCCACGGGCATGGTTTTGAAAATTCTGATTTTGTAATTGGGGTTCTAAAATAAATTGGGTGAAGTCGAGCTTCAATCATTAAAACTCATTATTCGGGATTTTTAAAGACTTTGAGAGAAACTTCTCTTTCGGTGGGGAAAATTTGTGAATTCCTCTAGGATAGGCTTTGTCACTTGGTTTAAAAATGGGATTTGGTTTGGACAAGTTGATTTCTGTTTTTTGCATAAAATGTTGGCAAAGTAGGTTTTTTAGATCAAGAATCTAACTTTTGAAATTCTCGGCATGGATCTATAGAAATTCAATTTCTCTAGGTTGGCATTTTTGTAAGATTGTTTTTTAGTTGCTTGATAAATAGCTTATATTGTTTTTGGATCTTGGAGCCTCTTTTGAAACCAAACTAGATGAACTTGTTAATAGTTTGATTTTCAAAATCATAGATATTTCTGGAAATTCAGAAATGAGATCAGTTGGAATGAGCTCATTTTGTTTGATTTGTTCTATTTTAAGATGGATTATACTCATGGACTGAGTAGATACAATCCTTGGTGGAACCGTTTTGTGTGATCCAATCCACCGTATCATTCAAGAGAACATCCATGCTTCGTTCCTCTCTCTCTCACTTTGCATTCGTTTAATTAATTACATTGATGAAAGGATGACATTCTTGCCCAAACCATGGTAGTATTCCTCCAATATTGCACTAATTGGATCTCTTTAAATCAGATCTTGAAAACATCATTTTCTGTTTTTTTGAAAAATAGAATTTTAGCTCAAATGGGTTAAGGATGATTGTGGGAATGCATGTACATGTGCATTAACATGTATATTATCTTCGCATCAACCCAAC
This sequence comes from Nymphaea colorata, assembly GCF_008831285.2. Classification (NCBI taxonomy): domain Eukaryota; kingdom Viridiplantae; phylum Streptophyta; class Magnoliopsida; order Nymphaeales; family Nymphaeaceae; genus Nymphaea; species Nymphaea colorata. The sequence goes on from NC_045144.1 coordinate 12,352,836, forward strand.
TAGACATCGTTTCAAGCTTTTAAAATAAAAGGAATCCCAGCTCAGACCCACAATTCGTTTGTCATTTCCGTCCATCATTCACATGAACGGTACATAGAACGTCCATCATTTCCAGCAAGGTAATGCTTAGGAGAATGTCACAAATCATGAAGGTTAAAATGAAAAAAAAAAAATCATGCATGAATGTCACTGTTTTAGGGCAGTGAGATGGATACCGTTTTTAGTAAAATGGCTTGGCGAAGACCTCAAACCATGGGACTAGTTAAGGTCAAGACCATGGTAACGAATCACCAAAATTTGAAAAGCAAAAAATTAACTTGTTAATTTTAATTGAATAGCAGAAATGAAACCCATTGATTTAGTTGTTAAGGAGTTAAAAACCAAGAGCATTTGAACTCTGGTTTTTAACTTATTAGGAAGAGGCGTCGACTTCACCAAGGTTGCTGCAAAGCAGACCGTGGTGGAGTCGTTCTGACCCTGTTAGCAGCCAGCCACTTTGTGGCTGCCAAACGAAGCCTGATCCTCATTCTTTTTGAGAAAAATCAGACATGCATGGCAATATAATTTAATTCATGCATGTTATAGAGGTAGCTGACCTGATTTGCTGGAAATTTGAGGTGAATATGAGCTTGAGTTGCTGTCCAAAGCAGGGCAGAACAGGGTGCTGAGCTGGACTATGTGTTGAGGCTGAAGTCGACACGAAGAAAGGGCAGCTAGTGGTCTGAGTAGCCTGCCTCGGTTGAGTCTGATTTGAAGGTGCTTTGAGCAGCTAGGTGATGCTGACTGAAACGGCTTGGGAAGCATTGGCTTGTGATGCCTTCAGCACATGACCAGCTGGAGCAGGGTGCTGTCTAGGGGATTGGAAGCTAGTTGCAGCAGGGAATGGCTTGAGCGATTTGGAATCGGCTCAAGCTTAGGAATGCCTAGGCTCAAAAGGATTTGGCACCTAAGCTGAAAACGTCCAAGGTAAGGACGCCTAGCTTGAAATTGGACTTGGGCAGGGGCGTTCTGGGCAGCGTCACCAAGGTTGTGTCTTGGCTGGGCTGAGACTACTTGCGCAGGAGAAGTTGGCAATATCAGGGGCTGCCAAGACTACTTGGATTTTGAGCTGAGTTGTGAACGCCTACCTCAAATAGACCTTGGAGGCAGAGGTCTAGCTAAAAATCATGTCCTCCTCTTGAGGGATGTTGCAGCTGGAAAGTCAAGAGTCTCTTGGCTGGAGCAAGAGTACTTGGAGGGAACTTGATAGGATGGCGTGAGAGCTTGAGAGAGATACTAAGAGAGGACGTAAGAGAATGAAGTGAGAGCTTGAGAGAGCTCTTAAGAGAGACGTCCAAGGCTGCCAGGAGGTTGCTAAGGGTTCTTAGCTGCTTGCAAGTGATCGTTTATATAGGCACCAAGTCATCAAGGACTTGGTGCTAGACAGATTTTTTTTCGAAAGCTAAGGAATCATCGTGCAATCTCAACGTTTTTGGCATAGGAAGGAAGTAAGGGCTGCATGCAAGGGGCACTTTCTCCCTTGCCAATCAATTTTTCCATTTTGACTTCGTTGTCTACTTGAAAATCAAGCAAGAATGGAGGGAATGTCTCTTCATATCAACCATAGAGATCTGGTCTTTGACCAGCTGGTTAGGATTTAAGTGATAAAGAAGAGAGGAAAGGAGAACATCTTTAATGGCTGGTCCTCTTTCAATTTAACCACAATTTTCTACTTCCATCCTTGGAACCAGCTGGGGGGGGGGGGAAGTGGAACTTGCTCAGTTCTCTTGAAATTGAAAGAAAGGGGTAAGTCTTTTTGGACTTTTCCTCTTGCATTTTCAGAAATTCTACATGATGATGAAGAAAAATGTATTCTGCGAATGCCTCATCGATTTTTCATTATTTCAAATAAACAATTAAATTTTTTTGAATAGAATATGCTCGCTTGAGCCACTCTTTATTTGATTGGCATAGGTCATTGTTGATATTAGTCTCAAGTGGTTTATTATGGCATATTGAGATTGAAAGAGTCATTTGACTCACTTGAATTGGAAATGGATTAAGTCGATCGAGCTTGATCTAAGTTAAATCCAGATTGGGATTCTTGTCAATTGTTTTCCTAAATAGTTTTTAGGAAAATTAAGGAAAGGATTATTGGGTGATTCATTCCTATATTTTTCTAGAGAAAGAAAAGGAGAGGGAGGAAATCACGCCTACTTATTTTTCTCTCTTCATGTTGGAACAAAATTTAAATTCACTAATGAAAATTCCAATCAAGATTGAAAATCTGAGTTTTAGATCTTGATTTGCATCAATTTTAAACTTTAATCTTGGAATTGTGTCCAAATTTGACAAAGTCCTAAATTTTTGTAAATGGTTCGACTTACATCTAGAATTGGATTAGGTGGACTTCAACTCCAGTGTAGGAATTTTTTTGAAAATTTTCAAAGTTGCTATTGGAAAAAGTTGGGAAAATTTAGGGTGTAAACAGATTCCTCTCTTTGCTACTGAATAAGTCGATGACTTTGCTTAGTGGCAAAGACATGCACAACAAATGTTTACAAAATTTTGCTAAATGTTTCAAAATTTGCCTCATAGGCATTGAGTATTGTTGCCTTTTTGTGAAGAACAATTTTTTTAGCAGGAGTTTGCATGTATAATCTCTTCCTCCATATCATAGGAAACGTTGTCGAGGAATTTATGTCGATTAGAAATATTTTGTAATTGCGAAAGGTTTTTACATTTGTCGAATGGAGGACTTAGTGTTTCATTCCTTTTGCCCCTTGGCAAGTGCTTTTTCTTTTGTTTTGCTTCTGCCTTTCTTGGCTTTAGCTTTTTGATTTTGACTTTTCTTTTGAACCACTCTTCACTCCTAAGGGAAATACCTCACCACCCCAAAAAACTACTTAGGAGTTCCACTGCTTTGGTAGTTTTGTGTAGTTTGCTTTGTGCAATGACATGCTTGTTAGACTTTCTACTAAACCCTTGTAGCAAGTTTTAGGTTGATAGCTTCCAAACCAGTTGGCCTTATGGTACTAGGTGTAAAACACCCTTTGGATTTACTTGCTCGAATCCAAAAGGCTTTAGTAAGCCTACTATAAGCACGATGCTCATGGATTGCCTTTTTAGTTTCACTATGTAAGCAAAGATTATATGCCCACCCACTAATACAGGCTTTGAACTAGAGGAACTTCTACACTCATCTCGAGTTCATCGCTCAACTCATTTTTTTTAGTAGTTTTTTCTTGATTTTGCAAGGTCTTTCAGGCTACAAAGACTTTTACACCACAATGTCTCATGCTAAACCTTCGTAATTTGCTTTATTTGTCAACATCAATATCAATTTCTGGACATTGATCCCTCAATTTTGCTGAAATTTCTTGTACATTGCAAAACAATACTCCTTATGTTTGTTCGTTCATAGTCAGATCTCAAACTCACTTTTTAGAATTTCAAAATTGTTTGTATTTGATCTAGAAAATTCATTTGAAAAGGACTTGTAGTTCAAATGTTGATGATTTTGAATTAATTTTTAATGGTTACATTCACGTATAAAATTTCTTGAGGTGTAATGCATTAACTAGGTCGGGGATTTCGACACCATCGGCGTCGACTAACCGATCTGCATTGTGGGGAAGGACATAAGGTCCTTCCTAATGTGGAGCCCATTTGTCTTTGGGCCTACCCCTAGGAGGAGCTCTAGATTGGAGGACTAGGTTGTTCATTTTGGAGTTCCTTTCGATGGCAGATTTGGTGTAATGTCGAACAATCCTTTTGCAGTAGGCTTCAATATGTTATGTAGCTTGTAATTTTCTTTCATCAAGAAGATTAAGATATGTCAATCTCTTTCATTTATATTTGCTCATAGAGAGCTCGATTAGAGCGGTAAATTTCATTGCTAGTTTTTGAATGTGTAATGAGAGCTCGAATTATTCCGACATACTAATTTTGTCAATGTGGCATTTGTGGGTGTGAATTGTGGTATGATTTTCCCAAAGTACATTGTGTATTTTCTCATGACAATCTCTGCTTGTTTCAACATTTCTTTCTAAGACATGAATCAAAATCTTGTTAATTACTTATGTCTGACTGTTACTTTGAGGGTAATATGAGACAGAACAATGATATTAAATTTAATATAATAGGTAGAGATTTTGCATTCTTTCATTTTTGAAATGGTGCCATTGTCTGAAACAATGTCATGAGAATGCCAAATTTGCATAGGAGGTTTTTATGGATGAAGGACACATGTTGTCATTCAATTGTTTTTAGAGTAATTGCTTCCATCCATTTGGTGAAATAGTCAGTAGTCATAAGGAAATACTTGTGACTGTTTGAAGCAAGAGCATGGATTGGACAGACCACATTGAAGGCCCACATTGAGAAAAACCAAGGCAAGCTAACCAAATGGAGGTAAGCTGCTTGAGCATGTATTGAAGGTACATGTAACTAACATTTGATACACTTTTTCACAAATTGATGGCAATCCTTTTGCATGGTAGGTGTTACAAGGACAAAAAAATTTTTCGTTCTCAACCTGTACGGCGTAAGTCCGTAGCCTAGACTTACCAGCCAAACCACCACCCGTTAAAATTGGAGGAACAAGGGACAACCCAGCTTTGCCTCAACTTGAGGACTTAGTCTTTTTTCATCAAGCAAAACTTACAACACAGTCAAAGCAAATACATGCCCCCTCTCGTCCCTCACTGCTTGGCCGTGGGCTCAAACTACTCAATGGCCACCTGTCCAAAAACTACTGCCCATGTAAGGCTAGTGGTTGGCCACGCACATTGTTGCCAGTATGATACGAGCCTTCCTAGAACTCGTACATCCCACATTGGCACCTCCGCCGAAGGCACCCCTTCTTATTGTGAGGCTAACTTTTGTTCTTTTGAGTTTTGCGGGAAATAGGTGGAAGCGACTCCGTAAGCGGGTCAAATGCGTAGGGAGGTTAACTTCTCTAGTTCCTCCTTGGCATTTTTGGGAGATGACGGACGTATCCGTTGTGAGGTTAACACCTCAACCAAAGCATGGAGCGGATGGGAGCAAAGCGAAGGGCGCGTTGCGAGCCCTTATGAGGCTAAGAGGCGCATGGAAGACCTAGGTGTGCTTGACCTGGGAGACCTAGACCCGTCCGGTCTAGGTGCGGAAGACCTAGGCGCACATAGCCTAGACGAAGAAGACCCGGACTCACCTAGTCCGGAAGAGGAAGACCTAGGCACGTTTGGCTTAGATGATGGTGGGCTCGGCATGGTGAGGAGCACACTTGATCTGGGTGTGGATCAAGAGTAGTGGGCTCGAGCTCACTTCAAGGATCGTATTGGCGAAGCTCAGGTGGACCTGGGCGAGGTGGGGCCTTTGGCCCAATTCAGATTTGAACACTTATGATGATTTGATTTGCTTTTTGTACCGTTTTATTGTTTGATTCGGTTTGTTTAGCGTCTCATCCCAAGACATTTCTTTGAACCGGTTTGGCACTTGTATTTAAGCCAAAACCGAGACACTTTATGCATTCTTGCTTAATAAAATTAGAGTTTTCTCTCTCCCTCTGCGTGAGGAGTTCTTGGACCTTAGGTCGTGGCTTCCTTGGAAGCAATACATTACAATACTCACCAAGCCGTGAGAATATTGAGGAGCTTAGAGAGATTAATGGCAGCTGGTAGCCATTAACGCGAAGTTTATCAACATTCCCGAACCAAGAAGTTATTGGATAGGCATCCGTGCCTTCACCTTGACCACGAAGGTGTTGTGAGGCGTCTGCTCTAGAGGGAGGTGGAGAAGAAGACGTGCCGTGGTTCTGCCCGTCCCTCATCCACCATCGACATCCGGCGAGATCTTCATTCGGAAGCTAAGTACTCCTCTTCCTACGTACTTAGTGAAGGAGATTTCGGCATCGCCCTAGCCAAGACATCAACGGTGAATCCCTTCTTGCATTCGTGAGATATCTCAGGTCTAACTGGTTTGGAGTCACCCGCATCGATTGGAGAGGAAGATCTATCTTCAGAGACACTAAGAAGAAGGACAGGAGCATTCGGCTGGAAGCTTATCCAGCAGCCTACATTCTGCCCTTTGCCTGGTGGCTCTGAGTTAGATAAGGTGTCCCTAGTCTCTATCATATTTCTGATACAAAAGTAGAAGACTAGGGGCGAGGAGGAAGAAAGTCCGTGGAAGGAAGGAGAGAATACGCGGAAGGAAGGTCGAGAAACACGAAGGAGGCGATTCTAGGATTTCTGAAGGGAGCGACAAAAATCATCCTTGATAAAATAGCTGTATCTGGAGATCCACTGGAAGTTTCACGGCGATCTATAGCTTGTTGGAAAGATCTCGGCCTCATCCATGACATACTAAAATTTCAGGCCGATTGGACCAAGGGAAGTTAGTCGCCGTTTCCGCCGCCGCTGCTCAGGTGCAGACCACCGCAGAACCGCCACTTGCAGAGGCTATTTCTGGTGATTCCGGTGGAGTTTTCAGGCAAACCATATACCATTGGATTCGTAATTAAAATATTTACAACATATGAAAAAATTAAAGTATTTGGAGTTCATTTGACTAGTGAATCATAGTCTGCAAGTTCTGGAGGTCTGTTCATCCTGTCCGCTGGATTTCATGGAGTAGCTCAGAATTCCGGTGCTTTTTCAGGCCAGATCCGGCGTCCTCCGGCCAGATCAGACATTTGGATGACTAATTCCCTTCATACCCTTGCTCAAAATTACTTAATTGATATTTAGCATGGGCAATTCGGTCAAGGACAGCTGGTTTAAACCCTAGTGCAAAAGTGTACCAAAAAGGTAACCTTTGGTGCCAACATCCTTGTCCTATCTCTTTGGCGACGCATTTAGAAGGGAGATCGGTCAAGGATAGCTCGAGGGACAGGTGGCAGCACGTGGGTGAAGGCGCCCTCCAGTTGGTCAACACAATCCCGACAGATTAGGAAGGTGCCACAAGAAGATAGGAAAGCGCGACAAGTGTCATGCGCGCCATTCAAGGGGTTATCTCTTTCCGATTCCGTTCCTAAAGATTTGGAAAGAAGATCTCCCATGCTAGAAGGTTCATTGCATTTGGATGGCCACCAAAAAGGAATGAGCTAGGTGGCAGCTGGATGGGAGGACACATAGATGGGGGCAGCTCATTCCCACTTGGGCAAGATCTCCTTTCCTATTTCCACTCCAACGAAGTAGGAAAGGATTCGAATTACGGCCAGATTCATTGCATCTACGCCTTCCATCTAAGGCCTGATTCTCACCATATCCCGGGAGATTCATAAGAGATCTGGGCCCTCCACGTGGCCAGGATCAGCTTGCTTATACTCTTGCGAGGTCCCCCTTTCCTATCTCATCTCCAACGGAATAGGAAGGGGCTGGATTCGTGGGTTAGGTGCATTGCACTTGGAGATTAACCAACTAAGGCAAGATCTTGGCGCCATCCTTGGAGATTCTCAACGCACGATTGAAGGGGATTCTTCCACGATCCTAGGAGGGAGTTTCACGACCATCTTGGGAAGCCCTCTCCACCTTAGCGCGTGAGAAGGAAGACGCTCAACATTGGAGATCTCGAGGAGCTTGGCGGGTGAGGAGAGAGACGGCTGGAATCCGATCAACATTCCCTGCCGGAGCTTCCAACTTACGCTGGAAAAGACGGAAGACACGCGTGCTTAGGCGCTTCCAAGCTTACTTCCCCCTATCTACATTGCTTCCTCTTGGCTCTCTCATTCTTTTAACAATTGGATTGTGATTGCTTGTGTTCGTGTGGTTATTTGGAGACTTGCCCATGGAATCGTGGGAGATAGTAGAGATCGAAAAAGGAGGAGAAGGAGCGTAGCTTGAGAATTGCCTCAACGTCTGCCGGCGCTCCGGCGATCGCATCCTCCTCTCATTACAAAAGACCGGGGTTAAATTGGTCTTACGGGTGAAGGCTTTCCTCTTCTAGAAGTTGATCTATTATTCACTTCTATTATTTGATACTTGCTGGTTTTGCCTACTCTACCTTCATTCCAGCAAGGAGGACGTGGGCTTCAACTCCTACCCGTGGAAGATTGCAGCCCAAGAGTGAGAAGGAACCGCATCCGCCAAGCAATATTGGCAATTGCTTCCCCCTACATCGTCATCATTCAACTAGGGGTTAAACTTCGATCGGGTGACTAGATCCACATCTTCCTCCTCTTTTATCAATTCAAGTAGAACTTAATTTTCTATTGTTCTTATTCTGTCCAAGGAGGTATTTTGGGCATTGCCTAAGGTGGACGTTGCTGGAAATACCAAAGGAGGCAGCCCTTATTGTTGCCGGTTCTCACCTTTGGTGAAGCTCGAGGAGTCCCCAAGCGTGGCCTTGGGAGGTAACATCGGATCATCCTATAGATTCAGGAAAAGGGAGTTCTTTGCTTTCTAACCCACCATTGGCACTAACAACCAACTGGAATCCCTCCAAGGCACCTTGCCAAGGACACGATTTCCGGGTTGTGGACCACCTAGGGACAAGGGTGTGGTTTGTTGCGACTAGGGATTGCTTGACAGGGTGGTTTGAATGAATGGATGAATGTTGAGTGAGGAGAGTGATATATTGTATCGTTGCGATTTGTATTAAGCCTCACACCTATCTTAGCCATTTGTAGTAGGATCAAGCCGGGTTTGGGGAAGCCAATCTTGTACTGTCTTGACCTATTTTTGAGCCAGGGTGACTGTCCAGTGGGAACCACTCATTGTATTAACATTTAAACCTATTGGCGGCAACATCCTCCTAAATCTTGGAGAGGGTCTTCGGTAGTACTTTGGCGATTCCGTGGCCGCGTTTAGGCAGACCCTACCACAGTATGCCACTTAGCCCTGAGATCATTATCTGATATTTGTCCCATAGCCTGGCACTGCTGTCTGGCTGCCACCTAATTAAACTCATTCCTTCCAAGGAACCATATTCAAATTCGTGCCATTTGGTAATACCAGCTTTCTCAGCCTTCCCTTTCGTAGTGGCCATGTGTCGATGATCCGGTAATAATCAACCGATAGTATTCCCTATATAGGTACAAGAGGTGATTTCTCCTTGCGTGCAAGAGAAACACCAATGACCCCTAGGGTACCATCAATTTCGGACCCTCTGTGGATTTCTACCATGCTGCCGAGCTGTGACCTATTGCTGCTTCCTAGAGACCAGGTAAGCACCGTCCACGGCCCTGGCTATACCATGTTATCCCCCTCCAACTGTGCTCGACACCTTGTCGAGGCCAAATACTCCTGCACTTTATCTTTAAATTGCCATAAGTTAGCATTCCTCTCCCAACTGTTTTCACTCTCCGACCAGCCCTTCCATCTTACGAAAAATTCTCGGTGGTAGTTGGCCTTGCTGTGCCCTTTCAGTCTATAGTCCAAAATTTGGGCAACCTTCTTTTCAAATTGTACACTCATACTGGGCAGCACCCTCGTGGATACTGACCTAGCTAGGTCCTCTCCATCTTTCTTGAAAGACTTGAGAAAACTTGCATGAAATATGAGGTGGGACTTTGTCATTGTGAGCAGCTCTAAGATATAAGTTAAGTTACTAATCTTTCTTAGAACCTTGAAGGAGCTTTCATACCTTAAGACTAAGCCACGTTGGACCACCTTATTGCTCACCTTCTTCCAAATTTGGAGAGTTAGTTTCAATATAACTAAGTCTCCTTCCATGAATTCTAAGGTTGTTTCTTTCTATCAACTGTCTTTTTCATTCTTTTTATAGCATTGGAAAGCAGTCTCTTGCTTCCGCCATAGCCTCACACCTGAAGCATCTTCACGGTTGTATGACATTTTCTTGAATTTAAAATACTTAAGTCAGTTGGAGTGATGGGATGTTGGCCTATCACAATTTTGTAGGGTCTCCTCTTGGTGTACTTGTCTTCTGCAAGTTGTAGCAAAATTATGCCAAGTCCAGCATGGTCGTCTAGTGTTTTTGATTTGTAATCACATAGTGGTGCAAATACTCCTCCAAGATACAATTGATCTGCTTGGTTTGGCCATCACTTTGAGGGTGATTGCTGGTTGAAAAGTTAGTTTTCTTCCCAGTAACTCAGACAAGCAGGTCCAGAACCAGCCAATGAACCTGGTGGCATCACGGTCGCTTACAATGTCGACAGGGACCCCCATATTTCACTACATGGCTGAAGAAAAGGTTGTTCGCCTGATCAGCCGAGCAGACTTTTGGGGTAGGGATGAATGTTGCATACTTTGAAAATCGATCAACAATTACCAAGATCGAACCCATTTTGTCTACTGCCAGCAAACCCATGATAAAATCCAAGGAAACACTTTGCCACAGTTGGTCCCAGATCGAAAGTGGCTGCAGCAATCCACCTAGTAGTTGTCTATCTACCTTATCTTGTTGGCAAACTAAGCAAGTTCAGATGTAATGCTCTATGTCCGCTTCCATCTTCGGCCAGTAAAAGCACCGAGCAAACAAAGTCACCATGCGGTCTTGTCTAGGATGGCCAGCCCATGGGCTATCATGCATCTCGTTCAAGAGTTTTTGCGAGTCCCACCTGATGAAGGAACGTATATACAATTCCCTTTAGCGAACAATATCTCACCTTGTAGCCAAAATCGATGATAGGTGCCCTCTTTCACCAAGTCAAGGAGACGGTCCATTGATGAATCAGTAGTCGTAGCTTGCCGAATCCTCTGTATCAAGTCCCCAAATGCTTGAGTTATCGCAGCCATGGTGCAGACTCCTGCTTGCACCCCTCAGCTTAGTGCATCGGCAGCTTGATTGGCTTTACCCAACCTATGTACTATATCCATGTCAAACTCTTTAGAAAATCTTTGCAATACACTTATTTGGCACTCAGCCGCTTCTGTGACAGGAAATAGCTATTTACCACATTGTCTAAATTTGAAATGTCGCCTCAGCAGATAATGTCTTCAATGGCTTTAGCAATGAACTACTGTTGTCATTTTTTTCTCATGGGCTGTATATCGCTGTTCTACATCTAACAACTTCTAACTTTCATAGGCCACCAGATGTCCGTCTTGCATCAAGACACTACCCAATGCTCGATTGAAAACATCAGTCTCTATCTCGAATGGTTGAGTGAAATCGAGCAGGTGCAAAACCGGCTCGCTGCTCAACTTTGATTTGAGTAGCCGAAAGGCATCAGCGCATTTTGAGGACCTGTCCCAAGTCTGGTTCTTCTTTGGCCACAACATCTAAGAATCTGTCGAGTAGTTTTGACACTTAGGGGGGGAGGGACATTACCTTGCTCTAGGTTTGAGCTGACTCCTTCAAAACAACAAGAATGGTCGGCTCTCCATGCCTCAATCTGTCCTTGAGTTGCAAGGATGAGATAGATTTTGTAGTGGCCATGCCTAACACCAAAGGAATCAGGCAAAACATCTTCTCATATGAAATTATTAATGACTTTAGGTGCGGCCAGCCGATCGCCTTGGATTGATTGAGGAATTCCACGGCCAGCATCACGTTGAAATTATCTAGTGTGCATACCGTGAATTTACACATACCCAACCAATGCCCAACTTCTGTCCTGACTGCTTTCGCTTCACTATTGACCACTAAATGGACAACATCGATGGCTTTCATGTGGCTGGCATTGTGGGCCACTCCTGTGGCCGCCATGGCATAAGTAGGAACTCCAATTAAATGGACTACTACATGCAACAACCCAGGACTTAAGGCAATGTCCTTGGGAGGCTGGCGCAGGGTGTTCATCCGTCGAAAAGGGTTCATGCATGCTGGGGCTCCAATAGTGAGCGCTCTTGACTCATCATGAGGCTCCTAGAAAACCGCATTCATCTTCTTCCTCTCAGGGTAATCTTTCACGCAGTGATTGCCTTTGTAAATGAAGCACCCAGAGTAGTTTGAAGATTCTGAGGGTATATATCTTTGGCCCTCTTTTTCTTACCACCATCTTTCACTTTGGCCAACTTGTATTGCTTTTGTGGCCAATTCTTAGATGTTTTACCACTGGGCTGTGCGTGAACGTCTAAAAGGCGATCGAGCACGGCCAAAGCAAAAGGCAAGTCTTTCATTTCTTGCCGACAGATTTCAGTCTGACCCACGATTGAAGACCGCTCATAAAGTAAAATAGCTTATCTTTTTCTATCTTGTTATTTATGTCAAACATTAATGAATAAAATGCCTCGACATAATCTCGAATGAAACTGGTCTGCTTAAGTCGTCATAGACCTTCCCGAGCAATCCACGCGACATTCAAAGACCAAACTGATGCATAAATTCATGCTTCATTTCGGCCCAAGTAGATAGGCGCCTTGTTGGCTTGACTATCCTCTTCTAGTTTGGTTTGTCACCACAATTTGGCGTCACAGTGCAAATACATGGTTGCGACAGTGAATTTATCCTCCTTTTTGGTATAGACAGCTTTGAAATACTACTCCATGTCCCAAAGGTAGTTTTCAAGATCCTTCGAACAATGGGCATCATGGAAAGCTTTAGACACCAATACCTTTATCTTTGACGTCTCCTTTGTGGCTGCTCCCAGTGCACGACGCACAACAACAAATTCTTGCTGCCAGACTAATCTGGTTTTCCCATGCTGGTTGCGAAGGTCTTCAAACAGGCCATTCGAGCGAGCAGTGAGTTCCTTCATCTAATTCTCATGAAGGGTTAGATGCTCAATTATCTGATGGTTATTTGACGAAATAGAGAACACTTGAGTCATGAGTGAGCCAACGGATTCTTCCAAACAAGAGAGTCTCAAATACGGAGTCTCAGCGCCGGTAGTCATAGTCAAACCTGGAACTCTGATACCAACTATTACAAGAACAATTTTTTCTTTTGTTCTCAACTTGTACGGCATAAGTCCGTAGCCTAGACTTACCAGTCAAACCACCACTACAAACTAGTAAACTCGAAGGAACAAGGGACAACCTAGCTTTGCCTCAACTTAAGGACTTTAGTCATTTTTCATCAAGCAAAACTTACAAGATAGTCAAAGCAAATACATGTGCCTTCTCTTCCTCTCACTGCTCGGCCCAGTTGGATTTAAATATCCAGCCAAAACTATTACAATGTTTGAACTCAAAATCAATGCAGAACAACAAGAACTTGCCAAGATTCAAATGTCACCGCGTCTCAAATTGCCCGACGGCCACTTGTCCAGAAACTGCTGCCCATGCAAGGCCAGTGGTTGGCCACACGCATTGCTGCCCTTAGGCCACCTTGCTCTAAGACCGTTTTCTGACATATGTTCCATGGCTAGTAACTGCTAGGCATACCCTGACACTGCTGCCTTTACTAACAACTAGGAGGGAGTCTTCAAAGACATTAACTATTCATGCCCTAAATTTGAGGAGCATTTTGAGCCCTTAGATCAAAGCTTCGTACTCCGCCATGTTATGTGTACATGCAAAATTTAATTTGAGAGAATATAGAATCATCTCATTTTCTGGAGTAATAAGAAGTATTCTGATGCCAGCTCTTGCGGTACATTTGGAGCCATTGAAGTACATGTTCTATATTGGATCTTTTTCGACGTTATAATATGTTCATCTGGGAAGTCCTCATTTGTTTGGATTTCTTCTAATAAAGGGAATTGTTCCAGTTGATCTGCAATGGTTTGTCCCTTAATTGATTTTTGTAATGTGTACCCCAAATCGTGTCAATAGGACTTGCCACTTAGCTATCCTCTCATTCAAGAATGGTTGTTCAAAGATATACTTGAGTTGATTGAGTTTTGATAGAATTTTTGTTTCATAGGATAAGAGGAGGTAGTGTCTTAATTTTGAACTCATCTAGACTAGTGCTAGGCATGTCTTTTCTATGTGAGAGTAATTCTTTTCATATTGTATAAATGTTTTGCTGACATAGTACATGACATGCTCTATTTTACATCCATCTTCGTATTGTGTCAAGAAGCCACTACAAGTTGAGTGATTTACAGTGATGTATTGCAATAGTGGTTTATGCAAAACTAGGGTTTTCAAGATTGGGGGATCAATGAGATATTTATTGATCTTATCAAATGATTGTTGACATTTGGATCCTCATTCAAGTTTAACCAATTGATTGAATGGTTCGCATCTTATGGCCAGATTGGTCTCTTAATTAGTTGGATTTAGCCTAGGTGGGTGATGTTATATCAATGATTGCCTTTTGCTTTAGCTTGGTCCATTTCTATTCCCTTTTTACTGACTATGATGTTATATCAATGGTTGCCTTTTGCTTTAGCATGGTCCATTTCTATCCCCTTTTTATTGCTTATGAACCCTAGTAGTTTTCTAGATTCTACCCCAAATATGCATTTTTTTGGGTTTAATTTAAGTTTGTATTATAGGTGTTCCCCTGTGTCAGGGTTGTACAGTCTTTGTTTTTGTTTCAGTTGATTTCCTTTGTGTATGTTTGGGCCTTGGTGTAAGCTTGAGTGTTCATCTGTGTAGGAGTACCCTCCCAAGGTCCTTTGCAAGTGTATAGATTGGGGTTCCTAGCATTGGTTGGTCGGCTTGGGAACTTTGTAAGCGGCTTCGGCCATCCTTGTAAGTAAAGTGTAATAGCTTACTTGCTTTCCCTCGTGATGTACTCTTCTGTTTGAAGTGAAATATATTACGAGTTTTCTTTCCACACTCTTTGTGTAAATTTGTGTCCTTTGTTTTCGAGAAAGTGTTCAAGTGATCTGCGCCCACTTGAACGAGGCGAAGGCTTGCGGCTTACTGGCGAGAGTTTGCCGCGCCGCACGGGCCGAAGGAGTCGGCCCGTGACAACTGGTATCAGAGCCCAGATTCAGGTCAATCTGGGGAAGCGATTGGAGAGTCGGTGTAGATCGTCGCGCCGACTTGCTACCGTTGAAGAAGGAGCCATGGCATCATCATATAATCTGCGAGGTGCTAAAGGCAAGGAACCGGCCCGTCCAGAGGAGGCGAGCCCAGGCCGTCAAGGGGAGACGAGCCCAGACCGTGGCCAGGGAAACCTGGAAGAGACGGTGAATAGGTTGGTCGCAGATGTGGCCACCCATGAGGAAACCCTCGGCTTTGCCGCCGAGACCTTTGAGGAATTCAAGGAGGAGATGAAGTTGATGCGGGAACAGATGGCCGAGTCAGTGGCCTTGAACCGTTCACTCTCCGACTTGGTGAAGACCTTGCAGGACGAAGTTGCTGAACTTCGGGCTTCAAATCAGAGACTGCTACGTATTAGCTCATCCAGCAGTAGCCATGAGAGGACCAGTAGGGTCGACGTTCAACGTCTGGCGAAGTACAGTGGTAGCCGGGATGCGAGGGCGATCGATAACTTTCTGTTTCAAGTGGACTACTACCTGGACTTGCAAAACGTAGTAGAGGAGGACTTGAAGATCAAGACCGCAGCGATGTTGTTAGAGGGAGATGCTGTGGCTTGGTGGAGGCGGAAGATGTTTGACGTTGAGAATGGCGATTGCACGATTGCTACCTTTGACGACTTCCGTAAACAGCTGAAGGGGTACTTCATGCCTGTGGATGCCGAGAGACAGACTTACCGGATGGTGGCGAACCTGAGACAGACAGGTTCCTTGCGGGAATATGTTACAGCCTATCAAAAGCTCATGTTGGATGTACCTAAGATGCCAGAAAAGGATAAACTTAATTGGTTCATCATAGGGCTCCAATCTTGGGCCCAAGCCGATGTGGAGAGATCAGACCCGAAGACTTTGGAGCAAGCATATGTGGCAGCCGAGCGCTTGGCAGATACTCAATGCAAAAGCTACACTGAGACCTTCAAGCCTACGAGGGAGTCCGACCACAACGGTAAGGAGGAGCGACGAGACAGAAGTGGATCGTCATTTCAGAGGCAAACTGGGGGAAGGCAATTCTTTCGCAGGGATTACAATGGGCCACCAAGAGAAGTAACTTGTTGGGTTTGTGGGGAAAGGCATGAGGCACGCGTCTGCCCAAAGCGAGTAAGGCTGACATGGCAGGCCAATGCTGCGAGGGCTATAGAGGCAAGCACTTCAAGGTCATCTGCAAATGCGCTACAAGGTGGAGATGTGGAAGAGCCCAGAATTGGGGCACTTCAACTTCTTCACGCCTTGACAAAAGAGGAGGAAACGAAGGTGACAATGACACCTTCAACGGAGCTCATGTGCATAGAGATTCTGGTGAACGGAAAACCTACCATCGCCATGGTAGACACAAGAGCCACGCACAATTTTATTTCGGAGGAGGAAGTCGGGAGATTGGACCTCACCCGAGGAAAGGGGGAGTCACGTGTGAAGGCAGTGAACTCAGAGGCAAGACCGATCTACGCCATAGTCTGAGATGCATTTGTGAAGATTGAGGGTTGGTCGGGAAGGGCCAACTTCTCGGTGGTTCAGACAGATGATTTCCAGATGATTCTAGGCATAGAGTTCCTCTATGCATCAAAGATGGTACTGATGCCGCACTTACGCAGTGTAAGTATCATGGACGAGAGGCACCCTTGCATGGTCCCAACCGTCCCAACAAGGAAGGATAAAGGTAAGGCCGTGGTAGTATCCACTCTTCAACAAAGGCAGGGCAGAGACTCTAACAGAAGCCTCCCAGAACGAGACCTCACCGTGCCGCGAGTATCGCCGACCAAGCAAGCAACAGATCGGCGGGTGGAGAAGATTCTTCGGCAAAAAGCAAACTCTCGAGGGGAGCCGAAGAAATACCAAGTAAAGTGGATAGGCGAGCAAGACCCAACGTGGGAGTATGCGTTTTGCATGAAGCAGTGCTACCCGTTGGACGTGAAGACCTATCACAGCAGATAGCGCCTGATTACGGCGCTTGTTTTGAAGGGGGGAGCCTGTTCCCCTGTGTCAGGGTTGTAGAGTCTTTGTTTTTGTTTTAGTTGATTTCCTTTGTGTATGTTTGGGCCTTGGTGTAAGATTGAGTGTTCATCTGTGTAGGAGCACCCTCCCAAGGTCCTTTGCAAGTGTATAGATTGGGGTTCCTAGCTTTGGTTGGTCGGCTTGGGAACTTTGTAAGTGGCTTCGGCCATCCTTGTAAGTAAAGTGTAATAGCTTACTTGCTTTCCCTCGTGATGTGTGATGTACTCTTCTCTTTGAAGTGAAATATATTGCGAGTTTTCTTTCCACACTCTTTGTGTAAATTTTTGTCCTTTGTTTTCGAGAAAGCGTTCAAGTGATCTGCGCCCACTTGAACGAGGCGAAGGCTTGCGGCTTACTGGCGAGAGTTTGCCGCGCCGCACGGGCCGAAGGAGTCAGCCCGTGACAATAGGAGCCTTTCAAATAAATGGGAAATGATATTGATATGATTTTCTCTTGTCTTTGATTTGATTAAGAGATCATCAACATAAGCATCCATAATGTTATGCATATGATTATGGAATATGGCAATCATTGCCTGTTGATAGGTGGCTTTGGTATTTTTTAGCTTGAAAGGCATCACTGTGTAGTAAAAAGTTCTCCATGAGATCAATTTGACCTGATCATACCTAGAGTATCCATCCATGAAGAACATTGTGTGACCTATGGCACTGCCTACCAGCAAGTCAATTTTGGGTAATGTATAATCATCCTTAAAAGAGTGACTTTGTTCAAATCTTTGAAATCAATGCAAAGACAAATTTTGCCATTTTTTGTTAAGAACTACCATGATCTTTTCCAACCATTCTAGATAGTCAATTGTTTGGATAAGTCCGGCTTTCAATAGGTCTTGGAGTCTTTCTTTGACTTGTCCTTATAGTCTGGGGTCCAATTTTCTTAGTTTTTTTTATTTGGCATGCATTCCGGTCTTAAGGGCAACCAATGCTTGACCAGTTTAGTGTCAAGGCCTGGCATGTTCTCGTATGCCCATGTGAAAGCCTTTTGATGTTTTATGAGGAACTCGATCAATTCTGTCTTTTCCCCTAGAGAGAGATTAGTGCCAATTTGTAGTATTTTTGGGTTGTCTGTAGTGTCTACATTAATTTTCTCAATCGGATCATTAACTAAATGTGATTCTTGATCTTAATTTCCCATTTGAGTGAGCTCTAGATATTCTATCTCTAAGAGCTCCGACTTATTTCTGCCAGCAAAGTTGATAGCTTTCCTCTGAATACCATTCTAATTCAAAAAGAGAAATTGTAAGACAAAAATGCAAGATTGAAACAAGTCAGATTGTATATTATTGCATATCATTGACATTACAAAATGTGGCGCTTGGTCTTCAGAGTACAATGATTTTTCTTGAAAAATGAGAAAAACAAAGTAGATAGCATGATTAATTTTTGATTGGTGGTGAACATCCACCCATGGAGTCCCTTTGACAAATGGTACTAGCTTGAGCTCTTGTTCTTCCACCACCTTTTTGTTGTTGCAACAGCCTACACCACGAGTGCCCCTCTATCTAGGGACTGTGACAGGTTTTATGGTGCCATCAAAGTTGTTTTTGATGCCAGTAAATGGTTGATATTCTTGTTTTGATATCCTTGTTTCAGTAGGAGCTTGAATCCCTTCTTGTACTGAGAGAATTTCTTGAAAAAATGATGATCTTTGTAAGTTAGTCCTAGATGAGTAGACTTGCGGCCCTTGATCACCCACATCTGCTTTTTGGGTTTGTGTAAGGAAATATTACTGAAATTTTGTACCAATACATCTTTTCTGTGGACTTGCACATTGGGCACTTTGATAAAAAATGTTGATACGGGTATCATTGGATGAGGATATTGTTCCTGATGGTCCTCTGCGTATATTGTAGTTAGTTGCATCCCTCTAGCTTATCAGATGCATTGGTGCAGGGTAGATGGTACTGTGTTGGCCTAATGAATCCATGGTATGCCCAACAACAAATTGAAAGATGGTTCTATATCCACTATGTGGAATAGAACCTCAAATAGGGTCCTTGTGATCTCCACTTTTAGACATGGGTACCCCATGCAGGGCTGGCCCTGTCCATCATATCTATGGTCTATGATTGGTGCAAGTGCTTATTCTGGTTCTCAGATCCCTAGAGCATGTGTTGTCTGAAACAGGTAAATGTTCAAACTTTCCCCACCACCAACCAACACATGAGTGACCATACTGCCCCAGGTTGTGATTGTAATATAGAGGGCATCATTCTGCAAAGCACCTCCATCAGCGAGATCATCATCTATGAAGTATATTGTGCCATTTTGGTATAACTCATAGGTCCCTTGGACCCATTTTTCGGTCTTGATGTGGGTTGGAGGTTCTTGCTAGTTATATAATGTTTTTGGAGGCTCTATATCTAATTCTTCTTCTTCTATAGAGGCAAAACTGGTAAAGGTGCTCCTTTGTCTCTCCATGCTAGTAGCTTGAAGAATTTAATTTGAACTTCCTTTATGCAAGTCACCACGGCTTGCCATTTTGGTGTGATAGAAGTGTGTAATCATTGAAATTGTTTCCTTTTCATGTTTTGGAAGAGGATTGGTGATTATCTCTAGCCGTCTATTTGTCATCTTGATCATTTCTTTGCCTATTGTATCTTAGATTATATTTTTAAGTACTAGGTAGTCCTCCATGTCATGCCCCAGTACTCATGGAATTTGCAGAATTAGTTTTGGTTCTTCCCCATGACATGAGGATTTGCAACTTTGGGAATGACAGTGTGCCCCTTTTATAGTAGTTTATCCAAGATCACTTTGTAAGATTAGTCCAAAACTATAAATTTTCTATCATAACTCTAGCCTGGTGTTTGTTCTTATTATTGTTGTTGTTGATGGGTTTAGTTTTGAAGTCAATTTTTTCTTCTTTTTTTCCCACATTTGCAACAACATTGGCTGGAACACATTGGGCCTTGTTCTTCTTGGCTTCTTCTTTAAGTTTCATTAGTGTTACTACATCGAATACCCCATTCTTTGTGTTGGCTTCAATGCATTCGGCTCTTTCTGTCAAATCAATGAATGACTTTATGGGAGCATTAGAAATTAGGCTTCTTAGTGGCTGAGAGAAATTGTTCGTAATCAACCCCAATGAGTGAGATTGAGATATTGGATCCCCCATTTTAATGTACACAGATCTTCATCTCTGGATGAAGTCTCTGACCTTTTCTCTTGGCCGTTGTCTGAGGTTGCAGAGACAGGTAATAGTTGGAGTAGTTTCTACATTCTAAATAAACCGCTTGATGGACAAATTGATTAGTTTGTCAAAGTTTTTGAGTTCTATCGGGTTAACATGTTTCTGGTATAGGCTTAGTTGAAAGCAATAGAAGGGAGTAGGATGATTGTTTCTGAATTTGTAACATTCGGCGAAGAACATCATCAAATGAGCTTTAGGATCACATCCTGGCCATCGAACTTCACAAATTTCTTTGACTAGTTCTTGATGTATTTATCATTTTTGAAGCTTTTATAAAGTCCATGCAAGTAGAGTTCCATTTGTTTTTGCCTTTGAGTCAGATGGCATTTTGTTTCTTCTTCACTTCTTGGAGTTTGACTTTGATAGATTCCCCCTTCTTCCTTTTCTCTTTGGGGGTTGTCATGTTGTTTTCTCTACTATTGGTTTTGGTAGTGGTGTTGCTGGTGATATCACTATCATTGGACGATGATTCCTTCTTATTTTTCTTCTTTTCTACCTTTACTTGCTCTTTGTTGAATCTAAGCATAAATTGGTAGAACCTCTTATGTTCCTCCTAATTGGATTCAGGGGCCTTCAAGGCAATGCTAGAGCTTGAAGATGATTTGTCAACTTGGTGAGGAAGTGGTTGTTCCGACTCCATTTCTATCCCTCTCTTTCTCTGACTTTAGGTTTCCACCATGAATTGGATGTTCATCTGAGTGAAAATGAAGAAAAGAATGACAGAGATTATAATTTTAGAAAATGACTTGATGACAGACCGAAAAGTTATTTCATTGCAATATCAAGATGAGATAATGTTGTTTTGAAAACTTGATAGATTACAATGCATTTAGACTAAGTTTTCATCCCTAACTAAGGGTGACCAATGGAGGGGTACCTTCCCACCATTTGGCATAATTAGGACCTATGGCTGAGCCAAACAAGGTAGATATGGGAAAAATGAACCCATTATTGTTGGGGTAAGACATATGTTTTGGACCACTATGGAGTACCAAGCTTGTGCTCTATGATGGCTCCTTCTGATTTGTTGTCATAAACATTCCTTTGCCACTATGCGAATTGATGGATACAATGCTTTGGATGGTACTCCATTGTAAAGTATGGTCCCAAGAGTAGGGAACTTCTATCCAGGTTGTATGTGTATCTTGATTTGATGATGTCTCTATCGAAGAAATCCCATATGATGCCTTCTTCATCAACTTGTTCCATTCTTCCATGGTAGTGTTCCATGCTAAAAAATCTCCTGTTAGGATTCCGAAAATAGCTGGATTGCAGTCATGCATGCTTGTAAAACCAAGACTGTAGGGGGAAGACGCACCCTTTAATGCGGTTTGCATGTTCAATAAAAAAGTTGAACAACCATTTGTATAGGAAGGCAAAAGCTGTCATGACTATTGATCTATGGTGGGCTTTAATGTGTTCCCATTTTCTGAAGAGATGAGAGACCCTGAGATCCATAGTTTTCACTTTGTTGTAAAATAATATTAATCCAATGGTGCATCTCATCATTGACTTTTTGTATTTGGCAGAGACATTGCCAGATAGGGTGGTTGGATCGACTTATTGGGAGAGCTCCTTCCTGAGACTCTCCAATTGAATGAAATGGTGTCGATCTTGTTCAAGAAGTGGCCAACTCCTTTTTATAGTGAGTATGCATATCACCTCTAAAATTTTGACTTCTTTTTTGTTGATGAGGAACTGACTGTCAATCGACACCTATGATCTCTTTTTGGCTCAGAGAGTCCCATGATGTTGGAAAACTCATCCAAGGTAATGGTGATTTCATCCCATGTAAACCAGAATGTGTTGGTCCTTGGATTTCACCTTTCTGCAATTGTGTGGATCAAACAACCATTGATATGTTGGGTCGCCAAGCTGACCACTTCTTCTAAATAATTCTCCAAGTGGTTTGGGAACATACGTCTAAAGCTGGGGTACCATGACTAGTACCATTGGGTAAGTAGACCCCGGTTGGTATGGTTCAATGTCTGGATTGGCCTTGGCATTCACCAAAGAGAATATGATCACATGTCTGAAGAGTCCATCTGGACACAAGGAAATTGACTCCATTAGATATTTGAGAGGATTGATGTAACACAAGATGAAGTATCATTTTGTGCAAAAGGGGAAATAAACAATCATTTCTTATAATTATATTGTTTGGAAAAAATAGTCTTGGACCCTTAATGAGCCTTTGTTATACCAAGATCAATGGTATTGGGCCTTGCTAAGTATATATAGGTTATGGGGCTCTCCATTTCTCCTTGTTCAGCCATCGATATTCCAGGGACTATTTTCCATTTTGGTACTAGTGAGGGGATTTTTCAATCCAATTGGTCGGTCCAATTGTAAGGCTATATCTTAGATTGGGTCCCAGAAATAACCCGACAACATGATGACAATGGGTTTTTTGAAACTTGAACGCATAAATAGATGTCCTTATTACATGCATCCCAAAGAGATAAGTTTTTAAACTTAGAGAACAAACATAGGCCTCACACAATTCCTAGATTAAGAAGGGCTAAGGATTAATACTAAGGGACCATGTTTTTCTTCTCAACTGGTCCTAGATGCACAAAGTCATGGATGATGCCAGTAGGTGTGGTCATGAAGGTTTTATGCAATTGATGTCCGACATTTTTAGAAAATAACTTGTGCTTGAGAAACTAGACAAATGATGATGAGTTCCACCGGTGTGCCATTTGTTTGCAACCTGAACTTCATGGCAGCCTGTGTGATTGAAAGAAGACCGTACGAAGCAGAAAAAATTTTGTTTGAAAATAGATTTTTAGGAGAAAGGAATCCACCCATCAGTACATGAACCGACTTTTCCCGCCACCTTTAACAAGGATAATCGATCTAAGGTCTAGGTTTTCTCAAGTTTTGACAACTTATTGTTCCTACACACGTGTAAAGATTGGATTTTGGATTTTGGATCTCATTTTGAACAAGTTCGAGAATATTTCAGAATTTTGGAAATTCAGAGATTGGAAAATTGTATTTGATTTTTTGAATTAATCCTGAAAATTAATCTTCGATTTGGTCCAAAATTTGGAGTTTTAGAAATTTGAGAATTTGGATTTTGGATAGGATTGAAATTGAATTGAAGGTGGATAGAATTGGGATTTGATATTGGATTTTTGAATAGAATTTGGAGAATTGAAATGGGTTTTTTGAAATTGAGATATTGAAAATTGGACATTGAAGATTTGATGTTTGAGCTAGATCTTAAAATTTCTTGGAAATGGAACTTGTTTTTGAAACCAAATTTTGGTTTTAGAAAATTGGATTTAGACCTTATAGATTGAAATTTCTAAGTTTTGAAATGGCTGAAAATGGACCAATATTTTGGGTTTTGAACGTGGCTTTTGGAAGTATTGGGAAAAACTTGATTTCACTCGCTTGGTGAATTTGGAAAGTTAGAATGTAGGAATATCTTGTTTTGGAATTTGGACCAAGATCATGGTTATTTGCTGGATTTTGTTTTGAAAATTAGTTTAATTTTGGAGAAAATCCAATTATGGATTTGAAATTGATTTTGAAAATTTAGGTATTTCAACCATTCTGAAAATTTTATGTTTTCACGTCGACATAAGTGAGGTGCTCAAGCTTTTTGTTGCTATATGACTTGGTCATGGTAGCAACTCCAACTTGACTCACTTATATTTTGCGAAAGTAAGTGGGTGCTTTGTAAAATAATTGTATGCATGTGTTTATAATCTACATGCATATCAAATGCTTCACTCTCTTTCACTCCATACACAATTTCAATGAGATCTCACATAGATATAGGTCCACCCTATGGGTGTAAAATGTAGGATGTGCTCCAAGATTAGTCTTGAAGTCAAGAATAGCATTTGGAGCTAATGTCCATGGGCTTGGTTTTTAAGATTCTGATGTTGTAATTGGGGTTCTAAAATGAATTGGCTGAGGATGAGCTTCAATGATCAAAACTCACCGTTAGAGATTTTGAGAGAAACTTCTTTTTCAGTGAGGAAAATGTGAATTCCTATAGGATAGGCTTTGGCTCTTGGTTCAAAATGGGATTTAGTTTGGAAAGTTGATTTCAACTTCTTTTTTGTGTAAACTGTTGGCAAAGTAGGTTTCTTAGATCAAGAACCTAACTTTTGAAAATTCTTGCTATTAGGTTTAGAAAATTTTTTGAATTTCTCTAAGTTGGCATTTTTGTAAGATTGATTTTGAGTTAAAAATTGCTTGATAAATAGCTTGTATTATTTTTGAAAGTAATAGGACATTTGGAAGCACATGTTTCCAAATATGTCTGATAGGAATATGTTTCCACTAAGGATTTGATCAAAACACTTGTTTTGGATATTGATGCTTCTTTTGAAACCCGACTAGATGAACTTGTTAATAGTTGATTTCAAAAATCAAAGATATTTCTAGAAATTTTAGAAATGAGACAAGTTAGAATGAGCCCATTTTGTTTGATTTGTTCCATTTTAAGATAGACCATACTCTTGGATTGAGTAAATCCAATCCTTGATGGAACCGTTTCGTGAGATCCAATCCTTTGTATCATTCAAAAGAACATCCATGCTTTGTTCCTCTCTCTCTCTCTCTTTTCCTTCATTCATTCAATTACATAGAAGAGAAGGTGACATGCTTGCCCAAATCATGGTAGTATTGCTTCAATATTTCACGAATGGAATCTCTTGTGGGGTTTTGGGTAGTGTCACCAAGGTTGTGGTTTGGCTGAGCTGAGACAGCTTGAGCAAGGGAAGTTGGCTAGAGCAGGGGGTGCCAAGATGACTTTGATTTTGAGTTGAGTTGTGAACACTTACCTCAAATACACCTTGGAGGCAGAGGTCAATTGGAGCAGGAGCTGCCTAGGAAGCTTGGGCTGATGGTGCCTTGCCTCAGTTCAAGTTGACGTCTAGCAAGCTTGATTTCCAAGGCTAACGTCCTCCTCTTGATGGTTGTTTCAGCTAGGAAGTCAAGAGTCTCTTGGCTAGAGCAAGAGTACATGGAGGAAACTTGAGAGGATGGTGTAGGAGCTTGAGAGAGATCTTGATAAAGGGCTTACATGAATGGTGTGGAGGCTCGAGAGAGCTCTTGAGAGAGATGTCCAAGGTTGCTAAGGGCAATCGACAACTTCGGGAGAAAAAGAGGCATTTACCTATTACAGAGATGGTGTGATTTTGATTCCTTTTTTCTTATTTACCACTCTATTTAATTAAGGGTCTTTAGCTGCTCACAAGTGATGGTTTATACAGGCACCAAGTCATGATGACTTGGTGCTAGACAGATTTTTTTGGAAAGCCAAGGAAACATGGAGCAATCTCCATGATTTTGGCATAGGGAGGAAGCAAGGGGCACCTTCTCCCTTGCCAATCAGTTTTTCTATTTTGGATTTCTTGTCTACCTTGCCTACCTTGAAAATCAAGCAAGCATGGAGGGCTGTCTCTTCATGTCAGCCATAGAGATTTGGTGTTTGAGTAGCTGGTTATGATTCAGTGAGAAAGAAGAGGAAAGGGGAACATCTTTGTGAACTGCTTTTCTAAATTGTTTTTAAGAAAATTGAGGAAATCATTGCTCTCGGCGATTCAATCCTAGATTTTCTTAGAGAGAGAAACTCACAACGACTTATTTTTCTCTATTTGTGTTGGAATAAGATTTTAATTCTCCCTAATGAAAATTCCAATCTAGATTGAAAATTTGAGTCTTAGATCATGATTTTTATCGATCTCAAATGTAATCTTGCAATTTTTCCCAAATTTGACAAAAGTCCTAAATTTTGCAATTTATTGAATTTTTGCAAGTGGTTCCTAGACTTGGATCTGGAATTGGATTAGGTGGGCATTGACTCAATCCAAGATTTTTTCTTGAAAATTTTTAAAATTGCCATTAAAAAAAAGTTTAAGAAAATTTGGAGTGTAAACATCTTTTTCTTGATAAACTATATGACCCTCCTACTAGCCAATCCTATTGAGTGATTCATATCTTTCTTGAGTGACACATTATCAACGTGATTGAAGCATAAAAGAATTATGTTCAGAGAACCCATCATCAATCTCTAGCGTAAAACATGTTCTTGGTAGCCTATGCCATCCTTTATACCCAATGGTTAGAGAAAGACATTCTTTTCTATTTTCTAAAGTTAAAATTCATTAGTTTTATTAAAATCAGTGTTTAAGAAACCTTGCATTTACATGTGAAAATCTTTATGCATATACATAGAACTTCAAACTCATTTTTGTCTATTTGAAAGTGCTTTCAAAACTAACCATCTAAAGGCTTTGGAAACTTAGCCTGGGCTCTATCTAATGAGTCCAAGTTCATTTCCAGGTTATATCAATGATGAAGTTGGTAGATTTTCAAATTTAATTTCTATATTTATGACCCTAGTCTCTATGAAGAAAACAATAGAAAAAAGAATTAAAACATCCCTTACTTTGTTATTGTCCTTGAAAATCAACATCTAAAGAGAGAAATTGAGAAAAGTAAACATGATTTTGATGCTTATACCTGGCTCGTCCTTCTTTGACCATGTCCAGCAGTGGGTATGGCTTCGGTTCTCATTAGGTAAAGTTGAACATCAATTATTTGAAGCTTTAGCTGCTCATAGGTGAAAAATCAGAAAGGAAGCAACAGAAAACCATTGGGAGTGGTGAGGGAAGGAGATCGGAGATGGAAGAAAATGCCTTAGAAGCAGAAAGAAGAGAAGAGAATGTCATTGAGGGAAGACAATACCATTGCTGGTGGTGAGGGAAGGAGATCAAAAGGGGAAGAAGATGCCCTATAAGCAAATAGAAGAGAAGATAATGTCACTGAAGGGAGAGAGCATTTTCGAGTATTAGGGGATGGAGATACCATGATGCACGATGTTGTTTGCAATATACCATGCAGGACAGGAAAAGCATCAGGGAGTGTGAACAGGGATGTTAAAAAAACATGGATCCTAAACATCAAATGAGGCACAAATAAGGCACCAAAAAAGTTAATGTGGTTCGGCAGGTTGTCTACATCCACAAAGAGAAGGATAGCTTTTCATTCTTATTATTTTGTAGCATTAGAATAGAGCTATTAATAGCTCATTACATGGACTCAAGATGGTAAGTGGAAATAAGGCAAGAAATATGGTAAGATGCAATAAGGCAAAGGCAAGTGATTATCTAACAAGGTGTGTTAATCCCGTACAATGTGGTAGAGATACTGCTGATTTGATCTCCTACTAAGAATATCTTATCTCCTACCTTTTCGACTTTATCTTCCAAAAATATTGGATTTCTCTAACAGCTTCCTCCTCTCGACATCACGAACAATCTTCCCCTCAAGTTGACGAGTAGATGTCAATTTGCCCCAAGTTGCTAATGAATGATGATGTACCTAGGGCAATCTTCTCTTCGCAAAAACATCTACCCATTGAAATTCAGTTTTCACAAGTGGTGTCTGAATAATACCATCTTGAATCTTTTCTTTGATAAAATGACAATCAAATTTGATGTGTTTGGTATGTTCATGAAAAACTGGATTTGCACCAATGTATATGGCCGCCATATTATCCCACATGTGTTTCATGGGTTCTTCCACTTCAATGTTAAAATTTTTTCACGGCACCTTACACAACGGAGAGTGATGTCTCAAAGACCATGGTGGATTCATAAAACTTGTAACCGATATTAATTCACATGTACATGAGGCCATGGCCCTATATTTGGCTTTTGCACTTGATTGAGCCACAACCAACTTTTTTTGTTTTTCCAAGTTACTAGATTTCTCCCAACAAAAATGTAGTACCCTAATGTAGATCTTCTATTATTTGGGTCTCCAGCCCAATCATCTTAACAATACCCAATTACTTTCATTGGTTGGTCATGTTTCATAAGAAGTCCTTTTCATGTAGTTCCTTTTAGTTATCTTAGGATCTTGTGGGCAGCCTGTACATGACTCAACCTTGGCTTGTGCATGAATTGACTGATAAGGCTCACTACATAAGTAATATTAAGCTGAGTAACTGTTAAATAAAGAAGCTTTCCAAATAATTTCTGAAATCTTTGAATTCTCTCAAATTCATCTTTTCATCATTTTTTAGCTTGCAATTTATTTCAAGAGGAGTATCAAGAACATGTACTTTCTTTGGCATATAAACACCCCATGGTTAGAATGAGCTACTTCTCTGCCTAGAAAGTACCTCAGAATTCCCAGATCCTTGATTTCAAATTGCTTGTTGAGATAAGCCTTCACTAGTGCCATGAACTCTTCATCTTCACCTGTCAAATATAATGTCATTTACACAAACAAGTAAAATAGTTAGCTTAGATGAATGATTTGAAATAAACATTGTATAATTTGCATTATTTCATTTAAAACTGATGCCAATACGTACCTCATTAAGCGAGAGAACCATGCTCTGGGTGACTGATTCATCCCATATAGTGCCTTCTTAAGCCTACACACATACACTTATCCGTTCTTCACAGCTTGGGGTACTTCTATGTACACTTCTTTATTTGGATCTCCATGTAGGAAAGTGTTCCTAACATCTATCTTAACCAATTTCCACCTTTTATGTGACAATATTGACTAAAGAATTTTGGCAGTATTCATTTTCACCACATAGGCGAAGGTCTCATTGTAGTTGACCCCTTTTGTCTTTGTGAACCCTTTTGCAACCAAATATGCTTTCTGCTTCTCAATAATACCATCACTATGATATTTAATCATGTACACCCACTTACATCCAACCACTTTCTTCTCCTTCGGAAGTGGAACCAAGTCCCATGTTTGATTCTTTTTGCTATAGCAAGTATCTCTTACTTCATAGTCTTTTAAAATGTACACTTCTATAGGGTCCTTCATAGGATCTTGGCTCAAGGTTGGAGTAGGTAATAAGTATATAGGCTTTGTAATGTTTGGTCAAGGTTTCAAAATTATGGTACTTGTCCATGGAGTAGTTATGATTAGTTGATAAATAGGTGTAAAAGTCACATAATCTAGATGGTGGTTTAGAAGGATGGGTTGATCTTCTAAGAGAAAGTACAATTAGTTGATTTGGTTCAAGGCTTTGATTTTCAGAGTAGGGTTGGAAATTTGAGGTGGTTCCAAGTCATTGTTTTGGTTATTGGTTCTCAAAGTAGTAGGGTCACTAGAAAGTTTTCCAAATACATCTAAGATTTGAAGAGCAGGACCAAAAGTAGCATCAGGAGAGTTGAAGATAGGGCTTTGAGTCTCCTCCTGACTTGGTGTGCCATGGAAGGGTTCTTTCTCAAAAAACTTTACATCCCAAGTTATAAACAGTCTTTTAAATGAGGATCGAAGCATTTGTATTTTTTTCTTCAATTGGAATATCCAAGAAATATGAATTTCAAGGCATGTTTTTCAAGCGTATTTCAAAGTTTCTCTTGTATGTGAACAAAACATTTGCACCTAAACACCTTTACATGGCAAATGGAGATTTTTTTTTTCAAGAAGAAGCTCCAATGGAATACGATTTTCAATGTTGGAATTAAGTACTCTATTTGAAAGGTAGCAAGTGGTACCTATGACGTCATCCCAGAAATGTTGTGGGACATTTATATGGATCATGAGAGATCGAGCAATAGTAAGAAGTTGCCTTTTTTTCGGCAAATCCATTTTGTTGTGGGTTGCCGGCACAAGTTAATTGGGATTGTATTCCTTTTCTTCTCAAGAACTCCTCAAAATTCTCATTAACATATTCCCCCCTGCCCCTCAATTGTCTGACTTTAGTTTTTATTTTGGCTCCGTATTAAGTATGCACCATGTTATAGAACTCTTGAAAAATCTTGAAAACTTCACTTTTATTTCTAAGAAAGAATATCCATGACATATGAGTTTTGTCTTCAAAAAAAATAGACATAGTACCTATATCTCATATATGATTCCACTAGAGGTGGTCCCTAGATGTCTCAGTGTATTGTTCATTGGATGGTTGGAATGGTTGCCTTGTTGATTTTGAGAACTCACGAGCATCACAAGAATGTCCATCTATAGTGAGATTCAGAACAAGCACATTTAAGCTTCTATTGGAGACATGCCCAAGTCTCACATGCCAATGTTTGATATTCAGATCTCTTATTCTTTTCACTGGTGTGTGCCAAAAAACTTACTCCACAAGACTCCATCACAGATAGGACATTGTGTTCCCGTCCTCTACCAATCTCCTTCTTCATTTCCAGATCCTGAAAAAACACACTCTTGGCGTAGAAAACTATAAGTTTGGGTATCTTACTTATTGATATCAAACTGGTAGAAAGTTTTGGAACATATAAAACACTAGATGAATAGTTACTTTCAAAGAAAGAAATTTTCTCCAATCCCTTTTATAGCAATACATGACCTATCAGCAGAAATAAGTTTTTGGTTATCTCTATCAATAGCAATCAATCTTGACAGGTCATTTGATAGATCACCTAGCACAAATAGCAATCAACCTTCTGCAGCTTTACCAACTGGATGAGATGAGATTACATTTGCCTTGAAAAAAATTTCAAAAAAATTCTCTAGGTTATCTTTTGGTGATGAAGTTAGCAAGGTCTGGTTGAGAGGTCAATTTCTTTTACTGGTTTGCCAACAATCTCCCAACACTTTTCCAGAACATGACCAATTTTCTTGCAATGTGAGCACCTTAGCCTACTTCAGTTCCTTTGAAATATGTTTCCACTATTTTGATAGTTTGAATCAACCGCTTGGAATTGTAATCAAAATGGGTCAAGTATGCCATTTTCTCATGAGCTTCTTAGCTACACTTAGTTTTGGAGGATGGGTTCATAACTTTCCTCAAAGCATGTGCTCTTTGGATGGCTTGACATATCTGATTGAAATTGAGCAGTGGAAAGGTCATAAGGATCTGGCTTCTAAGACATTGATACTTGGGTCCATGCCCACCAAGAGCCTGAAAGACTTTGTCTTCTTCAAATCCCTATCATAGACCCTTGTGTCCAAGGTTGCTAGTCGGTACTGAGCAAGTTTTGCCATTTGGACTGCACAATTTATTCAAATAAAGTTTCATTTGCTTGTTTTTTGTGAGATTTGCTTTGTTGAGCTGTAGTTGATTTACATGGGCAAGATTATTTTGCTTGTTGTACTTATCTTTTAGTGTATCTCATATTTCTTTCATTGTCTCCTTATACAAAAATAGTCTTGAGATAGAGGGCTCCATAGAGTTGAGCAGCCACAACATAACCATGTCATTTTCATATTGCCATTCTTCAAATGTGAGATCATTCTTCGTAAGGGGAGTAATCTTCCTATTGATGTAAACCACTATAGATCACCCACTTTAAAAAAGACGGGCAGCCTTGGCCAACTCAAGTAATTGATGTCGTTAAGGAGGGTAATGTAATCTTGAGTGTACCTTGATTTTCAGTGCTTCCTCCCTTCAACTTGCTTTGTTGATTGTCAGACATCCCAATCATGGTAAAAAAAACAAACGTAGGAAACCCTGGTCACTTGCCTGGCTCTAATACCATGTAGAAAACCGTGGGTCATAAGCATCTAATAAGGCACCAAAAAAGTTATCCAAGGAGAGAATGAGAGCTTTTCATTCTTATTATTTGCAGCATTATAGTGGGGCTATTAATAACTTGTTACATGGATTTAAGATGGTAAGCGGTGATAAGGCAAGAAATATGGTGAGATGCAATAAGGCAAATGCAAGTGGTTGTCTAACAAAATTCGTTAATCTCATGGAAAGTGGTGGAGATATTGCCAATTTTTATCTCTTGCCAAGAATATGTTACTCCTGCCTTCTCAACTTTTTCCAAAAATATTGGATTTCTCTAACGGCTTCCTCCTCTTGACATCACTAACAATGTATCCTGGCAACATTATGTGAATCTAAATTATTAGCATAAGAATTGTAGTCGGTTAGGGGGTCTGTCCTAACACATGGTCTCTCACCATGCCGGGAACAATGTTTCTTGAAAGGGCATTTCTTGATGGAAGGAATGGTCAATCCATTTATTTTTGGACTGATAACTGGGGTTGAAGCATCCTTCAATCTCTTCTTCATGGGCAAGACTTTAAAGCACAAACATGTAAAAATGATTTGAACCAGTCCCTTTTGTGTATGAGGGCCAACAGGAAAGCGGTTATGCACTCTTTGAATAGGAATCAATTTTCTGAAAGATCATGTTAATCTTATTCCTATCATGTTTTCAGCTCAATCCTTCTTAGCCATAAAGATGGCAGATTACTTTTAGAATTGGACTCTTCCAAATTTGTCCCACTCTGATATTTATAACAAACTTATTACAATCATTTGGAACCAACATGGCTTATATATGTGTTATGTGTAAAAGGAACTCAAAATCTGCTACTCACATCTTCTTGCAAAGTCAAGTAGTTAACAAGTTTGGAAGTTCATGGATGAAAGAATTTCTATTTAAGTTCAGCTGTATAGTTCTATATTAGAAACATGGTATTGTGGGGTGGAGCTGGAAATTTAGAGCTAGATGTCTGGCCAGTTGCCCAGATCATGTTGCCCCTGTGGGAAGATGTTAAACATATGGTTCTTAATGCTAAAATGGTCAGCTAGGTATAAAATAAAGCTGATGTCTTCTTATGGTTCTAGGGGAACATTAGTCCAGGTCTCTGGCCTATTTTTGCTAATGCAGAAGTCATCCTTCAAGCTGCTTGTTTGGAGATTGTAAGATGCGTACAATTTCCTACATTATTAGAAGCAGAGAAGGAAAATATTTGAAATTAGTCATTCTTTTTTCATGTATGGGAGTTCTTGAATATGACCAGGCACTACCATGGTGAAGTCAGATTTATACTAGTCTCCAAGAACCGATGTGAAAAAGCTATTTGTCATCTTATTTTTTATGGTTTGGGTGTTCAGTTTTGTACAGATGAGGAATGGAAAATTACTGCCCTCAAATGTAATCCGGCTAAGCAAACCTTAGGCCTCAGCAGTTGAATGGGACGACCTTCCCCCACTTGGGATCAATTGTATCATCCTCAATGTGTTCATTACTGAGATATTTTTTTTTGTTTCTCCTTTTTGTATATCATTGTATATTCTCATTTCATAAATTTTTGTATATCATCTCTCCCAATAGATCGCATCTCGGGTGTATTAATTGGCCAACAAAATTTAAGTTTTTGTGACCTTTAATAAAAGATAATATTGTTACTCATTCTTGTTTATGTTTTCTTTCAACTACCTATCACAGTAGCTCATGACTGAATTGGTTGTCCTATATAAATTGAGAGATAGATAAACATAGAAATAGACTGAATCCCCATAATAGATGATGATGAAAAAGTCTATCACCATTTTTTCCTTGTTTTTCCTTTAAGAGAGAGAGAGAGAGTGAGAGAGAGAGAAAATTAAAAGGAGTCCCACTTCTGTCACCCAAGTTTTTTTAATTTATTTAAATGGAGAAAGGAAGGGTCTTATTCATGGGAGTATAGATGATCTAGTCCTCGGCCCGCCAAACTTCACCACCTCCTTTTGTCCATCCAATCCAATCCTCCACACGTCATCCCAACCATATTAATTAAACATAGCCTTGTTACCAAACTGTTTGCCATTCAATCACCAAAAAAAATGCTGCAATCAATGGTCGGATCAACTTCAAAGCACCCTCCTCTTGATTGGTACAGAAGCAAGTCATCATACTATTTAAATGGTGACTAGTTGCCTAGATTTACCGAACCATCTAACGAGGGCCGTCTATCTGATGCAAATGGATGGTTGAGAGAAACACATGAAGAAAAATGTGAGAATAAACAAGAAGACAAAAATACCCATCACATTTTTCTCCTTGTTTTTCTCTTACCCATCCATTATGATAGATCGGATGGTCCTGAATAAATGGTGGGATGACTTAAAAAAGTAGAGTCACCCAACATATGTACATATATATATATGGAGAGAGAGAGAGAGAAAGTAATCTTGAGAACAACATGATCCTTAAAAGCAAAGGAATAATAAAGTTGTACAACTATGAGACTGAGCCCTTTGGACCCATGACCCCTCAAAAAAGGTTCCATCAATTTTACCTAACCCATATTCTCTTAGAGGCCGTTTCCCCTTTTTTTAAGCCGTTCAAAATTATGAGTCAAGGCAAATTAAGTACCACCTTCATGCTTTGAGCGAAATCGTCCGCATTGATAAAAGAAAGTCATGGACGTCAAAGTTCAGTTGACCCAGCCCAGAATATGAGATCATGTGTGGATTTTGCACATTGTTTTTACTCACTAAAATTGGAAAAGAAACAGTAAGTTTGGCCCCTAAAAAAGAAGTATTTCTCTCATGCAGGCCATACCCTTGAATCTTTTATCAAATAAGTATCCGAATTTGTATAAGTTTGAATCCAAAAGATCGAAGGTAGGCACATCCACGCAAATCACATTCTGATATATTCAGAACCCTTTATGTGACATTTCAGGTTATGAGTCAAATTTTGCATTTGTTCCAACATATTCCATAGTTAAGGGAAATGACATTTGAAAACTAGTTTTCCAAGCTAAAATAAAGAAACGATAGACTCAGATAAAGGCAGAGATTATGTGGTTAGATCACTGAACAAAAGTCATAAATTACTCAGTGAATTCAAAATACAAGAGAAGATTTTCTTTTTCTTGATGTATATGTGTGTGCGTGTGTATGCCCATTTTTGCCAACCTTTTCGTCCAAAATTTGAAAAATCTATCATTTTAAACAAGTACAGAAAAAATAGTTGCATGTTATTCAATATTTTTTTTTAACCAATGTTTTAAAACCTGCTAACTCGGGGCTTGACTCATTTATTATTGACTCATAACTCAGCAAGTCAACTTGGTGACTGGGCCTGGTTTTGTTAACTAGTGCTTTTAAAAGAATATATATATATATATATATATAACTTGTATACATTAAAAAGTTGTAAAAATTACTTGAATCCATGTACAATACATATCATCATGTAATAACTAATATTTTTTCTTTTGATAACAAGAAATTGGAAAATTAAGCTACTGCCCTACTCCACCATTGCATATTTTCAAAAAAACTATGTGGCAAGAATTAATATATCAATGAAAAACAAGTCAATACAAATCAAACACTAAGATTAATATATTCAAAATTTACAAATATCTAATGGTTAACAAATTTGACATACATGTTAATATTATGTAAAACTAAACATCCGAAAGTAAAGAGTCCAATGTCCTAAAAATTGAAATAAGTACATTGTAGAAGAAGTTAAGCCTAATTAGCTTTAACTTTTCATTTGTACTATGCAAATTTAATAAATGAACAATTCTAAGTTCTTATATGTCAATAATTTAGAATGTTCATGTAAAAAAAAGTATTAAGTAATTAATAAACAAACCACCTTGTTAATTACAAAAAACAAAAGTTGCTGCTGCCCTACACTGAGTTAAATGAGTTTTGGTCTAGTCAAACCAAGTTTCGGCCAAGTCATGTCGAGTTTCAACAAAAAATGAGTCCTCTTACCATCAAAAGGCTGTGTTAAACAAAGTCATGGAGACTCCATGCGTTTCTAAACAATGCTTAGAACTAAAAATTGAAAATCAGATTATTTCATGCTAACAAAAGAAAAAAAATAAAGTTGATCTGATTGGGAGTATTCGGCCACTAGACTGTGAATTTCCTTCAAGTGGTTATTTCAAATCAAGTGAACATATATTGAATAAAAAGTAAATATAAAATTTTGATATCGAAAGTTAAGTGAACTTTAGTATCAATAACCATTCAAGAAAATTTTCAATTACCATCATATAAAAAATCATAAAGTCAAAACACTAAGCACAGAAGATCGCATTGTATATGTTATCTGTCTACCATTGAAGTGTTGTATTCAAGAAAACCCATCTGCTGGAGGTTGGGCCTCCTACCCTTTTATTAAGAATAGACAAAAGCTTACACAACCAAAAATACAGTCAAGGAAAGGTGTTAGAGCCTCTATGCATTGGAGTTGTATAGAAGCAGGAAGGTCGGAAGGGACCCTTAGTTGAGCAGCACATCTTTTGTTCCATACACAGTCACTGTGCCACATACTTCTGCCTTCCAAAATGGAGGTAACAATTCTCTTCCACCTAAACTCATTAGAAATTATTATAACTGTTTTAGTTAGATCGATTTTACAAAATTCCAGCACTTGATCTAAGACTTCTTCCATTGACGTGTCCCTTGTAACCAATGTCACCTGGGTGCGTTTTTTTTTTAACCCGCACCCGTACCTACATCGAGGATTGACGGCGTCTTTCGATTTCGGCCGACACATTCTCCCTGAAAACTCTACCCGCCTAGTGAGCAATGCTGAGATTGAAAACTCTAAACCGCTCTTTGAGCGTTGCTCTTGCTGAAGAGCCGACTGTCCTTGGAGGAGATCTCCCGGTGCTGCAGCTTCTTGACACTGTTGACAATGCCGTCAGAATGGGGCCTCCTCTGGGCGAGGATCCGACGGCCGCTACAAGGGCTTGGGCGGACGGACACTTTTTTGCCGCCCATCACCACCTCGAAACCACTACTCGTTCTAACACCAAAGCTCAAGCACAAGCAGAAGGCTACCCTCCCCCTCCAGTGGTCCTCCTCCTTCTACCCCTCTAGCCCGCAGATCGATCGGAGTCGCTGGCCTTGGCGGCATCTCAGGTTCAATTGGGCGATAAAACCGTCAATATCGCTGCTGTTCCACATGAAACCCCACCTCCCTTTCTTCCTCCCTCAAAACCCGCACAAGTACCCTACCTCGCTTACTCTCTCTCTCTCTCTCTCTCTCTCTCTCTCTGTGATAGGGATTCGGTGTTCGCCCGAGCCGAATAGGAAGAATTGGGGAAGACAGAAGATGGTCGGCGGGGGAAGGTGGAGCGGGTAGAAGGAGGCGTCGGGGTTAACGGTGGGGTCAAGTTGTCAATGGTGATACTTAAGTGAATTTAAATGTTATTAGAATGTTGTATTAGATTTTTTATATTTTTATGGTAAATATTTTTTATAAGTTTTTAATATTTTTTATTGCTTATAATAAATTAATAATAATAATAAATAATCTCACCGCACTGCAATTTTTTGAAATGTGTCGCACCGAGCACCCCCGCACCTCACACATTGGTGACATAGCTTGTAACAAGAAAAATAGCAAGGGCGATGTCGACAGGGACGAGCTGTACCCAATGTCACCTGGGTGCGTTTCCCAGGAGCTCGCACGGGTTCGGGTGCGGGTGCGCTCCAGGTGCGCACCCGATGATGAGGCACACCCAAACCGCACTCAGGAGAGTTGGATCAAGTTTCGAGTCAAAACCAAATTAAAACCAAGTTCATTATGGTTTGGATCTGGATCTGATTTCGAGATAAAACCAGATTAAAAATCCACAAAATCAAATCCCGATCGGCCGGGGCATCTAATTTAATACATCTATAGATGTATTATATGTTCTCTTTTCTCTTTCAAAAAAACGATACATGACTAAAAAATGGTGGCATGGTGGCTTTCATAAAATGATCTGTTTGCCTTTTTTCAAATATTTCTTTTTTGATTTTTTCCCATTATCATAAAAAATGTATAATTTTAATTGTGTTATTCAATTTTTACGAAAAATTAATAATAATAATAATAATAATATTAATATTAATAAAATATCTTCACCATATCGCCGCACCTAATTTTTTTAAAATGTGCCGCACCGACACTTGCGACACCCGCACTGGTACCGGCACCCGGCACCCACACTCCGCATTGAGACATAGGCTGTACCAGCAGCACCGTGCTTTCTAAAAAATAAGAGAGAGAGGGGGTTCTCCATTTTATTTTGTAAAAAAAAAACATGGTTATCTGGTGCGCTTTACTGTGAGGGAAGGGAAGGGTGATGGCTTCCTTTCGTACATCAGGTTGAAAACTTTACACTAATGCCCCTTTAGCTGCCACCGATGAGCATCCAAGCGCCAACCTCCTTTCCTAATCAAACCCCAGACCCTTCCTATGGCTTCATGTCAAGGAAAAAATTGAGCTGCACGGAATTTAAGAAATGTTGGATGTTATGTCATGCTCTGGTCATTTGGAAGATTTGGGCCTTCCGTAACCAGGCAGTCCATGATAATAAGTAAAAGAAAAGAACAACGATAACAAATTAAGGTAGAAAACGCGCAGTCAAAAAAAACAACCAAAAATCAAGTCTTAAACCAATCACAAAATTAGGCAAAATGGGTTTTGAAGATCATTAATCAGGAAAGCAATAGAACAAAAGATGGAAGGGGAGGAGGATCAGTTCAAGGAAAAGGAGAATGGCGGGGAAGCCATTGTTGGGGTATCCCATGCGATTTAATAGAGGAGAAATCAACCATCAGCAGATGATCCATCATTTGTCGTTTGAGCACCCAAAAAGACGGTTGTCATCCAATAGAGAAAAAGAGCAAGAGATAAACAGAAGGAGAAAGACGCTCTCTACTGCTAAGACGAGAGAAGAAAGTTGTTAAAGAACCTTCTTTCAGAAATTGGAAACCCTCAGCTGATTGTTTTTGAGCCCTTGCAACGAGTTGACAATGTTTCCTGTGGCAACTCAGGCAGCTCCACCGAGCGAGCTACAAGTTTGTGTTATGGCGGAAGAGAGAGGAACGCACAGTCAGCAAAACCCCTTTTCTGTGTGAGGGTTTCGACTTTGGAGCGAGAGAGTGGGAGGATTTAAGCGAGAGTAGTTTCAGCAAAATGGAACGCCTCGTTCTGGGGTGGCCATTTCACATACGAACGCAAAAATGTGTTCCTAAAGGACAGGGGAACTACTTGTCCTTCATGTTTTTTTTGGTCTGGTGTTTGGTGATGTTACATTTTTTCTGAGAACATTGTGTCCTTGGAACACAGAATGTCACTCAATCCAAACACCCTCGAAGTGTTTTAGCATGAAGAGCACATCTCCAATCAATTCCAGTGAAAATGCTTGAGAGGTCATTTTCTTAAGTTATGATTAAATTGTAAAAAGCTTTCATTTCCTTTGCCAACCAACACAGGTCCGCTTCAACCTTGGGTTGTTAGGATGGTAATGTTTGAATGCATCAATGTACTAGAAGGGGCATTTAGTAGTATGAACATTATATTAGTATTTTATAAATATGTATGAAAAATGAAAGTAGGTTCATGAAACACCAACATGGTATTTCTATAGCATTCCTATTACTAATGCCCTTAAAAGAATCAAGAAAGAGAGGACAAATGGGAGAGACTTGAAAGAGAGGACAAATGGGAGAGACTTGAAAGAAAGGACAAAATATAGGCAAATAATAAAAAAGTAAAGACAATAATGGGAAAAGGCCATCTGCTGCTTTCTGTACCATTGTCAACCTTCATAAGAGCTTATCTCGTAATGCAAACGTTTTTGGATGTGCTGGACGTGTGCGTAATATTTTGCATTTTAAGTTTGTATAGACTTTTTAAAATGGCATATGGGCACATCTCCTCCAATTTAGGTGATCATCAGTTGCTCATGACAGCTGTTTAACTAGTTCAATCTTAATATCACATTTCCATCAATCTAGATGATCATCAGTTGTTCATAACAGTTGTTTAAACTAGTTTAGTCTTTTATATATATATATGTGATTGATAGTTACCAGACTGCTTAGGTAAGAGATGAAAACCAGATCTTTTAAATTTATGTTAAAAAGTGTTTTAAACAAAATATGAACCTTTTAATGTATTTACAAACATTAATTTAATATAAATCATGCTTTAATTCGGGTGACTTTTTGTAAAAAAAAAAAAAAGATTGATCTTTATTGATGTTATAAGAGTCGTTCATTTTTAAAAAACATTATTTAAGTAAAAAAACAACTTAATACATGTTTCACATCAAATCACTTTAAGATCATATTTATAAGGTTAAATTTCAAAAAAAAAAATTAATTTCAATACGTTTTGTGCTTGCGATACTTATAATTATGTTACCAAAGATTATAGCAGTTTGTATTATGTCAATTTGACTATATGTATACATTTAGCATGATTTATTTTGAAACCTATTTTCTAACAAAAAGGTAATTCAACAATGTATGTACGACGCGATTGGTCTCAAATGTCACTGCCCGGGTCACTAATAAAAGACAGATAAAATAGTCCGCTAGCTCCTGCTTAATTGGCGGACAGCTAGTTCACATTATGTCCTGCCACATCTTTGCTACCTCACCACTGTCACCATCACCACCACCGTCAGGGTGATTCTCAAGGCCCTGCCCTACGCCGTGTTTGACCTAATAAATTGTGTCCCCCCCCCCCCCCCCCCCGTTTCAACTCCGAATTAATGGACTTGAAACCACTTCAAACTTCATAGTCAATCCCTGTTTTAATTTATCATAGTTCAAGTCACTTTTTGTGAAAAAAAAAAGATTGATCTTTACCCTACCAAAATACTGATGTTATAAGAGCCGTTCATTTTTTTTACTATTAAAAACTTACATGTTTCACATCAAATCACTCTGAGGATCATATTTATAAGGTTAAATTTCAAAAAAAAAAAAAAAATAATTTCAATACGTTTTGTGCTTGCAGTACTTATAATTATGTTACGAAAGATTATAGCAGCTTGTATTATGTCAATTTGACTATATGTATACATCTAGAATGATTTATTTTAAAACCTATTTTCTAACAAACAAGGCGGACAGATAAAATAAAAGGCCATTTATGCAACCACACAGATAAAATAGTCCGCTAGCTCCTGCGTAATCGACGGACAGCTAGTTCACATTATGTCCTGCCTGATCTTTGCTACCTCGGCACTGTCACTATCACCACCAGGGTGATCCTCAAGGCCCTGCCCTACGCTGTGTTTGACCTAATAAATTGTGTTCGCCCCCGAAGTAATGGACTTGAAACCGCTTCGAACTTCAAAGTCAATCCCTGTTTTAATTTACATAATAATATAAGGGCATTAGTTTGTTGGGATGGCCCCAATTGTTAGTTTGATTCTTATAGCCGTCAACTTTCTTGCATGAACTAAAACATAAGCGTCAACTTTCTTGCATGAACTAAAACATAAGCCCTAGAATAGTATGAGTTTTATAATTAATTTGATGTTGTCAAGTAAGGGACAATGTTTTAGGTGAGCTGAACAAGTATTTTTTTCATCCTATTAGTTAGAAAGAGAGCCAAAACGTTCACCCAACCCGCTGTCTCTTTAAAATAAAGGATCTACTTTTGGTTCTGCAAGGCGCCTCTTAGTCATGTGCCGCGGCAGCCTTCCTCCAACCCTTCTTTCTTTTACGATTTTTTTTTTTTTACCGTATAAGGAAGTTGATGTGTAGCCGCCACCTCGAACTTAATTTCCTTGCATCATAAATATAATAGGGGCAAACAAAGTGAGCCGATGAATCCAACGACGGCGAGTTTGAAGTCAGACGTGAACCATTTTGACCGCGCCAAAAAGCATTTGTCAAGGTCTACCAAGAGATTTTACGGGAGACTGAGGTGCTGTAGTCATATTTGACCGTGTAAAAGTAATTAGAGATGATGCCTTCCGCTACGAAAGTATATTCTTATAAGGAGGAAGGATGCGTGCCGCGAGCTGCCTTCGTATTCCATTAATGCCATAACATCTTCCACGTGATCCGGCTTTGTCATCTGTATCCAATCCCAACTAAAAAAGTTTCTACTTTGAATTCCATCGACGAAGCCACCACTTTAGATTAGAGGGCCACGACTACTGTCCTCCGGTCATTAAGGGTGTTGTCATAATTAATTATTTAATTATACGCACCAGCGAGAAGGTGATAAATGATATGTTTGAATAAAATTTCTCAAAAAATTTTATGGGACCAACTACATTTTCAAATTTTTTGTCAGGGCAAAATTAGAATTTGGTAAAATTTTTATTTTCCAAAAGATTAGGAGGGCCATGTCCCCTGCCAAGCCCTCCTCCTTTTGGTAGAAGGCTAACCTCTTTTTCGATTTTCTTGGTTGTTAATTTTTTTATAGGCCAACACGGAAGTATAAACGAAAAAATTTAAAAAAAAAAAGGGTGGGGTGGGGAGGAAAGAGAGAGGTTTGATTGCCCTGATCTAAAATTCTCATGATTTGAAACCGTATATTTAAGATCAGAGCCCTCCCCCACTTTTATGTTAAATGAAAACTTTTATCAATATGAAAAGATAAAATGAGTGTTTCAAGTGTTGATATAAACCAAAGAATTACCATGTATTTCTTTCCACATTAACAAAAGTATGTCACATTAGATCCATTGGTTTTAAATCTAAAGGAATCAAGCGCACCCTAAGAGTTTTGGCTTCATGCTTTGTACCGAATGTTCTGTTAACATGTCATTCTTAGTGGTAAGAATTTTACGGGTTGTATGGATGACGCTCACAAAACCTGGTATTGAAGGCAATTTGGCCTCTAAAACCTGGCTTTGGTGGTGTTTGGATGACATGAAAACTGGTTTCATGCAAACTCACTTTTCACAAAACATCCTTTTGATATGGTGATGAAAAACCTACTGTAACTAAGGGTGTTCAATTTGTTTAGACGGTAGGTACTGAAATTTATATTTAAGAATGCTCTTTTCCTTTTGCATTCAATAATCAGTTGAACTTGCTTGATTTTTTTTTTCTTTACAAGTATCATCAAAAAATCATTTTTTGTTATCCAAATAAAAACCAGGTTTTGAAAAAGTGAAAACCTGGTTTTTGCCTTGTCATCAAAACAGGGTAACCAGATTCTTAAAACCCAATAAAAAACCAAGTTTTAACAAACTAGGTTTCGTGAAATCTAAGTTTTCGAGGGTGTCATCCAAGCGCCTTCTTAAGATTTTCCTTTTAACGCTTATAAGGGCTTAAAGCGCCCCTTTGTTTCTTTTTCCTTGTCTCTCGGGGTGGGTAGCATTCGTAGAAATGAAAGTGAAGACCTGTTGTTAAGGCGCACCAAACTCACCAATCACGTTACCCCCACTTGAAGCGTAGTATTCAGGGGTGGGCATCGGGCCCGGCCCATCGGGCAGCTCAGCCTGGGTCTCTGCTCAGGCCCGGCCCACCATACCGACCACCTTTCCCCCTCCCGACCCCCTTTTCCCCTGCCCTCCCATTGGGTCCCCACCGACGGCCCACACGATGAAC
Organism: Nymphaea colorata; assembly: GCF_008831285.2. Classification (NCBI taxonomy): domain Eukaryota; kingdom Viridiplantae; phylum Streptophyta; class Magnoliopsida; order Nymphaeales; family Nymphaeaceae; genus Nymphaea; species Nymphaea colorata. The sequence continues at coordinate 12,395,804 of NC_045144.1, forward strand.
GACTGCAGGCGCAGCAACGGCAACAGAGGAGGAGGGGGACGGAGGAGGAGGGGGAGGGAGAGGGGGAGCAGAGAGGAGGAGCGGGAGCAGAGAGGGAGAGGGAGAGGGAGAGGGGGAGCGGGAGCGGAGAGGGAGAGTGGGAGCAGAGAGGAGGAGGGAGAGGGGGAGCGGGGGACGAAGGGCGGGAGTCGGGCTGGGCAGGGCCGCCGCCGGGCTGACGTATCGGGCCCGGGCCGGGCCAGGTTTTTCCCGGCCCAGACCTGGGTCCGACCGGGCCAGCCCGGCGGCGGCCCGGCCAGGCTTAGTATTCTTTGTTGAATATTAGGCAGGCACTTTTCCTTTTGTTCAAGGACATATTTTGATTTGTGCAAGAGAAAAGAAAAAGGAAAAAGAAAAATGACAAATTTTTCACGCTTTCAATTTTGTCCTTATAAAAGAGTTGCTTTTTATTTTCCCCGTGTTAGTTAAGGGGCATTGCCCAACCTCCAGTGTTTCCATATCCACTTCAAATGCTCGAGGCCCACGTTGTCTGTAAGAACGCTCGTTTCTCACCTGCCATTTACCAAACCAGCAGAACGTCATTGCTTGGACAGAACGATATTGACAGAACGATATTGATTGTGTTCTTATTTATTATCAGGGGCGATGGCTGGTGTGGGCACTGTATGGGCAATTGACCGCACTGGTTTATTCTCATATTGATATTTTAAGGTAAGTTTTTTTATTTTTACATTGTTGCTTCTTAAAATTTTAAAATTAAAGCCCTTTCACTGTCACGGGCCGAGTTTCTCCAACCAGCGCGGCGCCGAAGGCGTTCCCCAAAGCCTTCGGCCAGCCTGACATCTCTTGCTTTAGCGAAAGCATTCATTTTTTCTTTGGGACTGTGGACTAGACGAGGAGGGTTAAGCACTCGGCACACCATCACCCAGGTTTATCCCATTGTCAGCCATCTTTAAGCCGTGGCCATGAGTCCTTGTCAGAACTTCTCCATTCTTCCAAGGCCTATCTACATCCAAACGAAATCTGGGTAGGGGTAGACTTCCCTTGAGAGGAAGTCCCCAGCCGAAGCCAATTGACGACTATATGTCATTAAGTAAGGCGGCCGACCATCGCCCTACTCGCCGATGAGCATTCACTTGCTCACCCCCGCGTGACTCTACGCGGTTGTGGAACGCAGCATATGCACCCACTGGGGGAATTGCCCCTAACCCACGTGCACCCCCCTATGTATCCAAACACTACGCGTGGGAAACCCACTGGATTCCCCAACGATGGACTTGCACTTCCAAAGGGACCGCTGATCTTGATGCATTGAAACGCCTTGTCGTCGCACCACCGTGCTGCACATTCCACGTGCATTGCTTTCTGCTAGACTCGGCGCGCGATTGAATCTCACATGCCTTCCAACTATGCTTAAGCTGCTGGCCAAGCAGCATCACCTTTTACTGGCTTGGTCGGGCCAGACACAGTCGGCAGGCAACATTCTCTCACCGCCAAAATCGTCACTGTCCTCAGTGACTCTGCCCCGAGCGATAGAAGTTCAGCTACCGTTCCCTTGATTTCTCTTGAACTCAGCCTTCATCCGTTCGTCTGGTTGACGCACCCGTCACGTCGCGGCTACTCGCCTATCGGGTGTTTTACCTCTAGTCAATTCCTTAGCATCATCTCACTTTTCTATCACTGTTTGCACTTTTCCTTAGTAAAGTTCGGAACATCTCTGAAGACCACTAAATCTCAAATTTCCAAGCCGTGTTGCCAACCCGTGCACATGCTCCTTTCTCGGGACATGTCAACACTAAGGGCACTTGCCTTCTTGGACAATCATTTTCCACGTCGGGTCTCACCCTATCTGTCTCAGCGAGCGGCTCTCTTGGCCGTTCTGCTCCTGACGCCCAGACACCATCTTCGGAATGTATGATCTCCATCTGGCCAACACCAACGCGGTCACCTGAACCAGTGTCCGACGAACATGGCTGAACCCTTAGGGCACCAAACAAGCCAACATTTTTTTTTGAACCACTTGTTTGTTATCATCACAGCATTCTCATCTTTCAAGTTCCCTTCAAGAAATCGTATGCTCTGATACCACTTGTCACGAGCCGAGTTTCTCCAGTCCGCGCGGCGCCGAAGGCGTTCCCCAAAGCCTTCGGCCAGCCTGACATCTCTTGCTTTAGCGGAAGCATTCATCTTTTCTTCGGGACTGTGGACTAGACGAGGAGTGCTAAGCACTCGGCACACCATCACCCAGGTTTATCTCATTGTCGGCCATCAGCAAGCCGTGGCCATGAGGTCCTGTCAGAACTTCGCCATTCCTCCAACTGCCTATCTACATCCAAACGAAATCTGAGTGGGGGTAGACTTCCCTTGGGAGGAAGTCCCCAGCCGAAGCCAGTTGATGACTATATGTCATTAAGTAAGGCGGCTGACCATCGTCCTACTCGACGATGAGCATTCACTTGCTCACCCCTGCGTGACTCTACGCGGTTGTAGAACGCAGCGTATGTGCCCACTGGGGGAATTGCCCCTAACCCACGCGCACCCTCTTGTATATCCAAACACTAGTCCATTCCTTAGCATCATCTCACTTTTCTATCACTGTTTGCACTTTTCTTTAGTAAAGTCTGGAACATCTCCGACGACCACTAAATCTCAAATTTCTAAGCCGTGTTGCCAACCCGTGCACATGCTTCTTTCTCGAGACATGTCAACACTAAGGGCACTTGCCCTCTTGGACAATTCTTTTCCACGTCGGGTCTCACCCTATCTGTCTCAGCGAGTGGCTCTCTTGGCCCTTCTGCTCCTGACGCTCAGACACCATCTTCGGAACGTGTGATCTCCATCTGGCCAACACCAATGCGGTCACCTGAACCAGTGTCTGACGAACATGCCTGAACCCTTAGGGCACCAAACAAGCCAACATTTTTCGTTGAACCACTTGTTTGTTATCATCGCAACGTTCTCATCTTTCAAGTTCCCTTCGAGAAATCGTCTGCTCTAATACCACTTGTCACGGGCCGAGTTTCTCTAGCCCGCGTGGCGCCGAAGGCGTTCCCCAAAGCCTTCGGCCAGCCTGACATCTCTTGCTTTAGCAGAAGCATTCATATTTTCTTCGGGACTGTGGACTAGACGAGGAGTGCTAAGCACTCGGCACTCCATCACCCAGGTTTATCCCATTGTCGGCCATCGGCAAGCCGTGGCCATGAGGCACTATCAGAACTTCACCATTCTTCCAAGTGCCTATCTACATCCAAACGAAATCTGGGTGGGGGTAGACTTCCCTTGGAAGGAAGTCCCCAGCCGAAGCTAGTTGACGACTATATGTCATTAAGTAAGGCGGCCGACCATCGCCCTACTCGACGATGAGCATTCACTTGCTCACCCCCGCGTGACTCTACGCGGTTGTGGAACGCAGCATATGCGTCCACTGGGGGAATTGCCCCTAACCCTTGCGCACCCCCCTGTGTATCCAAACACTACGCGTGGGGAACCCACTGGATTCCCCAACAACGGACTTGCACTTCCAAAGGGATCGCTGATCTTGATGCATTGAAACACCTTGTCGTCACACCACCGCGCTGTACATTCCACGTGCATTGCTTTCTGCTAGACTCGGCGCGCGATTGAATCTCACATGCCTTCCAACTATGCCTAAGTTGGCCAAGCAGCATCATCTTTTACTGGCTTGGCCGGGCAAGACACAGCCGGCCCGCAACATTCACCCTGTTTATTATTATTTGAGAACTGCTCCTGTTCGAAAGGACGGACTGGAAACTCCAATCAACCATATTCTTGTCTACAAAAAAGCATAACAATGGATTCTAATTGTTTTTTCAATTACGCAAACACAATATGAACAATATGAGGAAATCTAAGAACGGTCTTAAAAGTTTAATTTTTTCTAAGTGCAGCCTTATAAATAAGATTTATAAAGGTATAAAAATCATGGATACTGTAGCTTTCCGCAATTATATGTAAATCATTATTTATAGCTTTTATGTTGTAAGTCATATGGCTAAATTTTAGCAAAAACTCTGGCAGATCTCATTCACTATCGACTCTCCAATAAAGGCATAATCAAGGGTGACTTTTTTTTCTGAAAAGTAATTTAAGATATCCCCAAAGAGAAAAGAATTTGGAAATAGCCGATAAGTTAAGAGGGCTTCGCTATAATTACCGGAAAAAATTACATTCTCTCTAGTTTAAGTAGAAGCAACGGCAAAGCCTGATTTAGTCCGACGCGTGCTCGACTTTTTGTCCAATACTTGTTCCGGCACCCAACACTTACAAAGGCCAATATCCACGGATCGGTGTTCAAATCCTATGACTCGTGCTATGCTCCGGTGCCTACTCCTCTTTGGCCTGCAAATATTGAAAAATATGACACTTGAGAATGAGAATGGTATATCTTAGGTCTATCCAGCACCTGAAGAAAGTTAGAGCATCTAAGCATTAAGGCTATGGCCTTGGAGGTTTTAAGCTCAAAACGGTATCCCTGAAGCAAACATTTAAAAATGAATCAAATCTCAATTCCATGCATGTATTAGTTTAGAATTGTTATTAACTAAAGCCAGGTCTCATTTTTTATAGTTGAATACAAAACAAAATTTCGTGAGATATTGTTTATATTTACGTATATCATCCTAAAAATGTAGTTATGATAAAGCAAACATAGACTTGCACCACAAAAAACCGATGAATTACCGACGGCCAAAAAATGTCGGTGAAACATGGCCATCCCTTAGCCACGCATTGATCATTAATGAAAAAGTGCCCGTAAAAATCATCACTGACATATCTTAATTGCACATCAATGCGCCAAACACGTAGGTAAATATAGATTATTGCCGACATCCATGTGTGTCGGTAATAGAACCTTTTATCGACAATCCCCTGGATGTCGGTAAAACTTCATATCAACAGTGGTCTTAGATGTTGGTAAAACGTTTTGCCAAAATTTGTTTGGACATCGATAAAACTTTAACCGACGTTCAACAAACGTCGCTATGACTCTTTATCGATGCAATTTTATGTGTCTGTGAAAGTATTTTAATTTTTTTTTAATCCGCATAAGACATACAAATAATTAATATGTTTAATCTTTATCGATGCAATTTTATGTGTCTATGAAAGTATTTTAATTTTTTTTAATCCGCATAAGACATATAAATAATTAATATGCTTACATATTCCATATATCAAACGAAACAGTTAAATGTTCATAAACTAAACAATTATATATAGCAAATGTTCAAACTTATATTACAAGACAACTGATTCACTACGGTTCAAAGTTACAAAAACATGAACATATATTGCTTCCACAGTAATGTCATTGTCAAGGTGGAAATCATGTAAAGTTTGGTTGTGTCGCTATGTCTATAATGAACATTAAGAAAACATGTTAAGACTATCAGAAATAAAGTTTAACAAATAGTACTCATTACATAAAATTAAATGTTACACAATTTGTATCACTAAGTTGTTGTACCATAAATTGAGAAACTTGAACTTGAAATTTTTGGAATTACTGCTGAGATTGAAGAAACTGAGACTTAAGCACAGAAACTTTATCCTTCAGTAATGCATTTTCTTCTCGCATGGTATGTATGACGCTCAAATTAAAGGACAATATGAATGAACAAAGACTGACACCAAACCTCATCATTCGTACTCAATCATGTCTCTCCTGTCCCATTATTGGGAGTAGACGCCATTACTTTCTAGTGTATCTTGTGGCCCTTCAAGCATTGTTTAGAATTGTTATTTTACTTGATCCTATAATATATGATAACATATATCATGAAGAATGTAATTATTTGAGTATATAATAACATATATCTTGTTCAGATATAAGAATGTAATTGTTTGAATGAGACTTACAATCACACTGTTGGTTTCAGGGTTTGAATAGTTTGTGTTCTTACTTATCATAATAGCAATTACCAAACCTCATCATTCGTACTCAATCATGTCTCTCCTGTCTCATTATTGGGAGTAGACGCCATTACTTTCTAGTGTATCTTGTGGCCCTTCAGGCATCGTTTAGAATTGTTATTTTACTTGATCCTATAATATATGATAACATATATCATGAAGAATGTAATTATTTGAGTATATGATAACATATATCTTGTTCAAATATAAGAATGTAATTGTTTGAATGAGACTTACAATCACATTATTGGTTTCAGGGTTTGAGTAGTTCGTGTTCTTACTTATCATAATGACAATGAATAGCTCATTACATGATGGCTACTCAGAACTTTCTCCAAACTATATATTGCAATACAAGATATCAATACTATGTGCAGTCATATAATATATAAACACACATAACACATGCATCCTTCTCCTTAAAAGGAGCAAAACTCTATGTGCCAGTTGTATGAAAATACTTCTATTTAGCATGCACTTGTGCAGATTTTTTTACTAATTTCTTGAAACATGAAAGCATCTTAATGTATGAAATATGTATAATTTTTTCTATACAACGTTGCCTTTATATTACAAACCCATTAATATACAAATATCGTATGCATACTTTTGACTTATCTATATGCATTGTTTGGTAATCAATCTCAAGTGTTGCTTTTAACACACACAAAATGGATGTAATAACATCATAATATATTATATAAATAATGTATCATACATATGTGAAGTTCAGAATGTTCTTACATACTATGTGATAGAACAACCTTGTGATTAAATAATATGAACATATTTACTTTTAATAAGTCTATGGTTACTAATTCTAATGCGCCTAATTGACACTTTATTCTCTCTACACTAGATTCATATTTTAGATTAATAATAATGCCTTTGGCATTCCTTTCAAGTCTATTCATTCTTAATTCTATATCCTAGCAATACGTTGAGTAAAATGTCATACATTCATATGCCAAATAATCTATTGCAATTGATTATTCTGGTTGACTTTTACTATGTACATACATCTTTAACTTAAATAAGTACATGATACAAACATAAAGTAATAGTGTGAAGACAAAAATTACTCTCGTTAACAACTTCTTTGTAATAAAATTAAACCAAAAAACATATCTCTCAAATGGATACATTCACTTGTATTGCACTAATCCACCCAACCAAATTTCATTTGCTAAATGAATTATCAAATTACACAATCACATCGAAAAAAGTTGGTTGAAATATCATTTCTAATTGACAAAGTGTCATGCTAATTTTCCATTCTAATTTTGATAACTCAGCATCCGTTATGGCCTTCATACAAATTTTTTGAAAAACTCACAATAGTTTATCAACACGAGACCAACCTTTGTGGGTAGAGATCTCCTTAAAGCCAAATGAAGCATTGTTTTAAGAGTATGTGAGAGTCATGACTCTTCAGATTGGAGATCTTGTGTCACTCACAACAACTTTGTGTGCTATGTCACCAGAATGCGGGGTGCGGGTGCCGGTGCGGATGCGGATGCGGGTGCCGGTGCGATACATCTCAAAAAATCACGGTGCGGCGGTGCGGCAAGAGTATTTATTATTATTATTAATTTATTATTAATATTATATATTAATAATATCAAATTTGATATTATTAATGCACCCTATTGAAGTGCATCTAGTGCTGAATATCGTAAGTCCTGCAATTCTTTTGCAAAAACATAGATTTTGGTTAGTGGTGCCAATGTGTTGGCTTCTTCCATTAGCTGGGGAATGGGCTGTAGGGCTGTGTCACTTGGGTCAGAAGCACAAACACGTTAAGACTATTAAAGTCTAAAACAGGGAGCAGGAGCAGCGTATCCAGTTTTAATTTATGTGTAGTTCGTGAAACGCGACGGCTACCACCTGTTGATTAGGCTACCACGTGTACGCCACAGCTCCCATCTTCCAACAGCGAGAGGCAGTTCACAGACACCAAGAGGGGAAGAGAGAGGAGAAGGCAAGCGAAGAAGAGACGCAGGCAGGAGAGGGAAGTCATGGCCCTCGGCGACGGGAAGGAGTTCAAGCTTGTGGCCCTGTGGGCTTCAAGAACTTCGTCCGCCCTGATCGGACCGGTTCACCGTCAAGCGGTTCCACCATGTCGAGTTCTGGTGCGGCGACACATCCACCACCGCCGCCCGCTTCTCCTGGGGACTTGGCATGAGCCCTATCACCCGCTCCGACCTCTCCACCGGCAACCCATTCTTTGCCTCCACCGTCCTTCATTCTGGCAACCTCGTTTTCGCCTTCACCGCCTTACTCCCTCACCATCTCTGCGGACGCCGCCTCCCCCTGCTCCCTCCCTTCCTTCTCTGCCACCGCGCTATCTGCTTCCTCGCTTCCCACGGCTCCACCCTATTATTCTATTAGGGTGCGGGTTGGGTGCGAATCTGGGTCGCACCCGTACCCGCACCAGCACCCGCGTCGTTTCGACGCGGGTGCGTCACCAGCGCTGCCGCACCCTGCTGACATAGTTTGTGTGATATGTTGCTTGAATAATCATCTAGAACTATTAATCTTTTCATCACGTTATACAATATACCTTTCTCATTTTTGTTCATACTGTAACATGCTGGAGGAAATACCTACCTATTTGAATTTGAATGTTGTCGTGTATGAAGTGACTTTCATATATTCATTTCCTTCAAGTCCACTATAGCATTCAAATGATCTTTTGATTTGTTGCATATATTTGATAATGGACCAATGATGTTGTAATAAACCTTCTTTTATATATGCATAACATCTAAATTATGACATAATATGTTATGCTCTTAATATGACAAAGTGAATAAAATATTTTTTTCTTTCAATTATATCTGAGTCATTCCTCTATCTTTGTGTTCAACGTCATATCGTCCAACAATTCTGGCTCTACAATCATGTGTCAAGAAACTGGTCTTAATTTCACTATACCATCAAACATGTGTTTGTTTTTTTGATATCTATGACTTAAAGGAAGCTAATGTCGATGACTCATATAGTATATCTAATTATTATGCTTTAGTCTGCAACTACATATAGCTTTATGACATACGTAGTCAAACTAGCTTACCCTTTGTGCTCCAACCTAATATGTACGTATATCCCAAAAAAATTATGTATAGTTCACAATAGAGTCAAATACACTTACTCCTTCACCCACAACAGATTCAATTCATTAACCAATGGTTGTAGACAGACAATCATTCAATTTGTGTTTGGAACTATTGGTCCTGAGACGATTAATGACAACAACATATATAATTACTTTCTGCATATCTAATGTGAAAAATTACATATTCTAAATTGTCTTTTCTTTGCATAATCCAAGTTAGATTATCAATCTTTTAATAGGCTTGTACAAGCAATTTCAGTATGATCAACTCTTCATATTATGAATACTATATTTTAATCATTTGATTTTTTATTCATGCAAATGAATACTCTTTGTGAAGCTTGTCATGAAATCTTTTAAACAAGTATATAAACAATTATTTCAATAATCATATACTTTTCAACAACGTCATAAAATGATGCCTTATATATATATATATATATATATATATATATATATATATATATCATATTATCATTAACTCAAAGATCAATAAATTAATTGCATCATTCAATGATGAAACATGTTAAATAAATTTTAAATGATGCTACAATTCAAACGGTTCAAGAAAATTATAAGTCTTTAGTTATTCAAATAATTCGTTGCACACTTGATGGGTGGGTAAAAAGGCTAGGAACAGAAAACATTCAAACGTCTACAAACTCATTCAAATGACAACCAATCAATGTAATATTTTAAAAATAAGTATGTGTACAGCTAAATTAGACATAATCAAAATTTGACATTTGAATCTAGCAAGGACAAAAATTGTGAAAAAAATTAAGGGTTTTGTACCTTCTTTTGTCTTTTGTCTTATAAGTTTTTGGGTGCCTAGGTTCTCTATCATATCTTTGTAGTGTATATATCTGTTTACAAAAACTATATTCTCATTTTAATTGCTTAGAAATGGTTATTTCAGTATACTTCTTTACCAATTCATCGATAATAAATTGGATCCTTGTGCTAATGTTATCTAATTGAGGTATTGTTTCTTTTTCTTTGTATTTTTTATGAATTTTAGAACCCAGTGGATCTGGTAATTTAAGAAATAAGCTTTTTTGTATTTTCTTATTATAAAAACATCCTGCTATAATAAAAGAAATCTTGTAAGAAATGTTTTATATATCATCAGTCTTTAATTTGGAGTTGTTCTAGTTTTCTAATCGAATCGTGTTGTTGTTTATCAAATCCTATATTTGGTTGGTATCCTAACAGAAGTAATTGTATTTTATTTGTGAAGTTATAAATGTTTTTTCCTAATAGAATTTCTTTTTGTAAGTCCTCAGGTGGTTCTCTCTTGTATGCTTCCCAAGATGCTCTAGCAGTTTATCCTAAAAAATTTTCTGCCCATGTATACATCTCTTCTGTTGTCTATATCTCTTGATTCATTTTATCCCATTTTCTAGCGACTCTTTGGGACCATTTTTCTAGTGCTGAAGGTAATAATTGAGGATCATGGGCACTTATATTTAATATCATTCCTTCATCTAGTAGATTCTTTCTATCTAAAGTTTCTAACGGCATACGTTTGCCTTTAAGTTTATAAGTGTCACTTTCTTTATATTTTACGTAAGGTCTTTTAGGGAGTTGTCCAGGTGAATAAGATACTATTGGTGGTTGTTGAGCTTGTGGTCTCTCTTGGTGATCTTTCAGTAGTAACTAGGTCTCGTGGTGATCTTCCAATAGTTGTTAAGATGATTCTGGAGAGTCTATCTCCATAAGGTTTTTTGAAATATTTACAAGCTTTTCTATAGAATTATCTTCTAATCTATTTACCCTAACATTTCCTATTAGGTCTACGTATAAATTATCTTCCTCATGAATTTTCCCTTTGGTTAATAATTTGATTTCTAGTCTGAGAATGTCTTCTTCTGATAAGTCAAATCCTTTTGGGAATAAGATACAATTGTTTTCTAACCTTTTCATTAGTCCTCGAGTTGACTCTGAAATTCTTCTGATTCATTTTCTTCACTAGGCTGTTTTTCTTTATAGTCTAGAAATCTTACAGTATAACTACCACTGAGGTTTTTAAACATTAGTCTTTAGGAATTTTAATGTTAGTATTTATTTCTAAGTTTTTACTAATATTCCAATCTAATCCTTCTAATTCTTCAGGATTAATAGCCGTAGGCTTAATCGTCCATATACCTTTACTAGTCATGGATTCAATTATTGCTTTTATATTGATTTTGTATTTTGTTGTACTATTATTTGTCACTTTTTTTAAGAATCCTACATTTATGACTAGGTTTGCTTCCCCTGTGAAGGTTTCATATCATTTAGTCTGGATGTCTATAACTATATGTTCTAGATCTCTTATGCTGAGCAAGAAATCAGATGCACAATAGAATATTCTCTTGTTGTCGGACATATCAATCCCCGTACTTGCTATGATGGCTTTTCTAGCGTCACTTACCCATCACTTGTCGAGTAAAGTGATTAAAACTTTTGTCCCTAAGTTTCTTCTAGCTAATCCTTTAATTCCTATAATTATTAGTCTAAGATGAATAAACCTATTATGATTTCGTAATAATTGATTAATACTTTCTTGACTCACAATTCCAACATTTTGGTGTTCAGTGGTTACACAAACTTCTTCTTCTCTACTTATTCTAACTAATTGCAGGTTTATACTCTAAAACCATGTCCTATATAAAGTTCTTGGGTTTAATAGAGTTAACTGATCATTATTGTAGATTTCTAAATCTCTATTTACATCTATTATTTCTTCTAACGTTCTAGAGCTAGGGCCCTGACTTCAGATTGTCCTAGTCAATAGATTCTCATCTATCTGTCTTATTTCATTGGTATTGCTAAGGGCTCTACTAATACTGGAGAAGGAATGTCTTGTAGTCATTAACTTCTATTTTCTAAAAGGGGTAATACTTTTGGGAATAAGGTTAGGATTAAGGATATGTTTTATTCTACTATTTCTTATATTCAAATTGTCTAGCCTTTTTGTTAGTTCTTGATTTGTTCCTTGTGGCACTGGTCTTTTACCTAAAGTTCGTTAGAGTTGACTAATTTTCTGGCTTAATTTTGTTATCATAATAATTATGATATTTAGTTGTCGAACTATTATTTTATTAGGATTGCTAGGTGGATCATATTTGCTAATCCTTTTGTATTTGGGAAATAGATCCTTTGTATATAGATGTCTACTTTATCACTCATTTAGGAATAAAATAGAAACAGATTTGATTTATAAAGCTTGCTTGTTTTAGTGTCTTATGCTTTGAGTATAAATATCCTAGTTTGTTCATATGATGGTGCGGTGGAAAATAAAGGAAGTTTTAATATGTTTGTTTTATATTTCTAATTAGTAATCAAGAATAGTTTTTAAATATTTAATTCTAACTTTAACTAGTGTAAATGTATTTAATATTGTTGAGTTTTTAAATAAACATGGTTTTTCGAAATCAAAAGATTCTTTAGCTTACTAGGTACTCATCTCTTTTTATCCCGCAATCCTATGTATCAACCATACAAATTCACACTTTGTTTATGAGTCTCATGTTTTAAGTTGGAAAATTTCTTTTCACATGAACAAGGTTCTACAAACAGATAACACATCTATTATAAAAAAGAACAAACTAGAACATGGAAAACTTATGGTGTGATTCCCTTGGTTTTGAAAACTTTTTTGTATTCTCCTTTCAAAAAACACTATGAGCGACATCATGTCATCTCATTCAGACTTTCCAGTTCGTGTACTTTTTTCCCTAAACGGCCTCTTGTCTCACGGGTACTTTTTTTCCACAATAGCCTATTGGTCCTTAAGGATTTACACAGTAGCTCGTCCAGATAATCAAGAACTCAGAAACATGGGAATAACATCATAAACAAACATGTTATAGCAGGTCTTCGTTATAAAACATCGTTCCTACGCATAGATCTTGGCTAGGCCAGAACTTCCAACATAAAACATAGATTCATAACAACAGATTATACAGGTGTATGCAAAAATACATGCTTTCGGGGAAGAGACTTTCTCATTCGACTTATAAGTGAAGTACTAAAATAAAAAACACACATAAAAACTTTCATTAAAAGCATAACATACTTACAACACTAAGAGTGTACTACTATGCTCTGATACCAAAAAAGAAAGGGGACCAGATTTGCACACAAAAGCGCCAAATCGCTTTTACAGCATGGGAGGCAGTGGAGAAGAAAATGAAGGAGAGTGAGGAAGGGAGAGGGGCCTAAGCACTTAGAAGTAAGTACTCAGTAATGATGGATTGTGTGGGTAATGGATGTAGAAGTGGATGGATGATACAAACGCAAGAGTGGTGCTTATATAGGCACCAAACTTCAAAACAAATTACAACTTAGAAAATGAATTGGATTCTTTCCCGAACAAGCTAAACACTAGCAAACAAAAACAGTTACATTCGAATAAACTTGAAAGAGGACAACTGTCGTGTGCTAGATGAGGTGACAGTCGAACGTGTCCAAAAAGTTAAAAGTGCTACAGTGCCCAATAGTGTCTGTCGCAGTGCTACAGTGCCCAATAGTGTCTGTCGCAGTGCCTGCCTTCGCTTTTTCTCAACGAGAAGCCATGTGTCTTGTTACTTTTTATTTTTTTGACGCGTATGAAATTCCTTCATCTTTATTTCCTTTATATTCACGCAAGGTTGTTTTATATTACATCAAGAAAGTCGACAACTACAACAATCTTCTATAGGCTTCTCGAGATGATTTGCCTAAGGTTGTGACCTAGAGCTTATCATGTGGGTATGTCACAGGGTAAATTTTTATTCCGAAAATTTACAAATGTAAAACTCATACTTATCCTGGAGGGTTTTTTCAGGGTAGATTTTGAAGTGATAATTTACAACAGAAATCCTATTTTTTAATTTGGGGGATTTTCTCAAAGAGAAGTTTATCACGCACCTTCTCGAACGGATGATGCTTAAGTTTTACGTGGGAAACACTATACCCATGAAAAGTTTAACCATAACTTACAATAGTCAAGTTTTATCGATCTTGACAAACGTTAAGCTGCAGGGTTAAAGACTCATCAACTTCGTCCCTACTTTGGTTAAATCATTCAATTTCTGTTTGGAACCATTGGTCCTGAGAGATTAATGACAACAACATATATAGTTACTTTCCGCATATCTAATATGGAAAATTACACATTCTAAATTGTCTTTTCTTTGCATAATCCAGTTAGATTATCAATCTTTTATTAGGCTTGTACAAGCAATTTCAATATGATCAACTCCTCATATATGAATAATATATTTTAATCATTTGGTTTTTTATTCATGCAAATGAATACTCATTGTGTAGTTTGTCATGAAATCTTTTAAACAATAATATAAACAATTTATTTCAATGATCATATACTTTTCAAACGTCATAAAATGATGTCTTATATATATATATATTATCATTAGCTCAAAGATCAATAAATTAATTGCATCATTCAATGATGAAACATGCTACATAATTTTTAAATGATGCTACAATTCAAGCGGTTCAAGAAAATTATAAGTTTTTAGTTATTCAAATAATTCCTTGCACACTTGATGGGTGGGTAAAAAGGCTAGGAACACAAAACATTCAAACATCTACAAACTCATTCAAATGACAATCAATCAATGCAATATTTTAAAAATAAGTATTTCAATAGTTAAATTGGACATAGTCAAAATTTGACATCAGAATCTAGCAAGGACAAAAATTGTTTAAAAATTTAAGGGTTTTGTATTTGTTAGAGATTTTATGCAATTATATATCAAATTGAAGGTATTAAAATAAAAAAGACATTTTCGCAAAGCTTCACAGCCAAATACTACTGGAAAACAACAATATTTCACCATTAAAAATCATATATATGCCCTACAAGCATGTTAAAACCTAAAATCATTCACAAATAAAAAAAAAAGGGCGAGGGGATTGAGGAACCAACCTTTTAGTTGTCCAAAAATGATGAACACCTGCACTTACCAGAAAAAAGTGATAACCGCCAGTGGGAAGAAGAAGGTAGAGAAAAAAAATGAAAGAAGAAGAAAGGATAAAAAGGGTTTAGACCAAGCTAATAGGCTGGGGAAGCCTTTACCGACATGTTGGAGACGTCGGTAAGGACCCTACTTGAAAATGCCGGTGAAATTGGTGCGGTAACTTTTACTGCCGTTGGAAGCGCGTCAGTGAGCAACAATTAACAATGCTCGGGTAATACGTTGATTAAAGTATAGTTATACCAACACGCAAGGTAGGCGTCGATAATTTTTTGTAGGGAAAAAATTTCACCAACGCATGACCACACGTTGATAAAAACTAGCTTCTTTTTATTAACATCTACGAAGTGGACGTCAGTAAAACTTTTTACTGACGTTAATTTTGAGCTGGATGTAAAAGTTTCATTTTCAGCGACGTTTCTAAATGTCGTTGGTAAAAACCTAACTTCAACAACATCTTAATGCCACGGGTCGGTGAAAGCTGGTTTTCACGGACGTCTTCCTCTGGACATGAACTTTTCACTCACATTTGTCTCTAGACGTTGCTTTTCCCATGCATATGTGAATCCTCTTTTTCTGTAGTGTTGCTAAAACATGAATCTAACAACAATTTATTTGAAAACTTCTAACATGCCAAGTTTTCGCTAACATGAATGGCCATCTTTTATCCATTATAGTTAATTATTATTTTTATTATATGTCGTTATTACTTTCCGTGTTATTGTTATCTTTCATCAATCCCAACTGAAAATAAGAACCCAAATATAAATCAGTCAGGTGGATCCAGTTGGCTTTGGTCCCGAGGTTTCAGACCCGGAAGACAGTAAGTGGTGGTTGGAACGAATCGGATGGGATATGGCACAGTTACACCAAGTAGAGCCAAAAAGTAAGGACGAACTGACATACGACCGATCCAAGCGCCCAAAACCGAACACGTAGACAAGGAGGCCGAACCCGAAAGAGATGAAAAGAATTGAAAGAAAAATATTAAACGTTATGTGCAACGCTTTGACTGCTGATTGGGAGTGGGTGGTAGGCCAGGGTAGCTGTCTTCTTTTATCTCTCTTAAGTGTTTAAGCAGTTGAAGCCACCGCTATCAGCGGTTTTAAAGTACTTTTATAATATTCGGAAATCTCTATTACTTTTAATTATATTTCCCTTCCTTTTTCTTAAACCAAGATTTTTATTACGTTTTTTTTACTGATTCTGGAAAGATTACATACAATGCAATTGGGCTCCTGAATTGATTGGGATAACATCGGTGCGCATGTCAATCAAGCAGCTGAACACGGCGTTGATAATTAAAAGAGAGAACGACAACCACCAGGTCTTCAGTTTAGGTCACCCGCCGCCTGCTCCCGGTGGAAGTGGAAGAGGCCATTGCCTTGTTAATATTCTTGTGATTAGCATTTTTTAGGTGTCAGCGTAGCAAGGTCCACCAACCAGCTTTTGTCATAGATTGAGAATAGCTAAAACGCCCCTTTCATTTAAGTGGAAAGCCTCGACAAGTGCGGAAGGATTTGAGAAAGCTTTTTATCTCAATACCCTTCGAGCTGAAACATGGGAACACGGCTCCCCGTGTTAACGGAGCAGGTTGCATTGCATGTTTGCTCATGAGAAGGGAGGGCCTAAAAACAACAAACCAGCTTCCATGGTATGGACTCAGGCTTCACTTATATGTGCTAACATCCGAGCAAGCTACCATTAATTTTCTTTAGAAGCGGTAATGATCACCACCTTTGCGCTATTTTTTTCTTTGAAGGTGTTCAAATTAATAATAATAATTTAAAAATAACTGGTCTGTCACGGGTGACAACTTTGGCCCGTGCGGCGCGGTAAGAACCTGATTGCCGCAAGCCTTCAAACCACCGAACGGGGCGCAAAAGTAGTTTGAGAAAACAAATGTATAAAGAATGCTCGTGAATAAAGAAATCTCGCAATGTATTCGCTTGGAAAATTAGTACATCACGAGAAAGATAAGTAAGGAAAATGATCTCGACTTTACTTATGGAGGATGGTCGAGGCCGCTTACAAGATTCTCATGCCGACCACCCAAAACAAGAAATCCCAATACTTGACACTTAGACCGGTGGGAGGGTACTCCCTTACAAGTAAACATGCATATGCAAATGACTCAACATAAGCAAAGGAAGCACAATGCAAAACAAAGCAAAGAACTGTACAGACTCCCAGACACATGGAAACAGGCTCCCCCCTTCAAGTTATGCGTCGTCCTCGGCGCCAGCAGTTTCATGATAGGCCTTGACTTCCAGCGGGTAGCGCTGCTTCATGCGGAATGCATACTCGTGGGGTTGTGTTCGCCTATCCACTTCACTTGGTACTTCTTCGGCTCCCCCAAATAGTTTGTCTTGTGCCGAAGAATCTCTTCCATCTGACGGTCCGCCGCTCGCTTGGTCGGCGGGGCTCGCTGCAGGATCGGGTCTCGTTCTGGAACACTTCGCTCGGGGTCTTCCTCATTGACATAGAAGGGCTTCAGGTTACAAACATGGAACACTGAATGCACCTTAAAGTCTGGCGGCAAGTCTAGCTTGTAGGCTAGCTTTTCGATTCTCTTCAGCACTGTGAAGGGTCCCTCATACTTGCGGATCAATGACCTGTGTCGACCACGGAAAATGCTCGTGCGATCAGGATAGAGCTTTACGAGGACTTGATCACCCACTCGGAATTCCATTGGCCGTCGATTCCGATCTGCAAACTTTTTCATCTTTTTGGCGGCCTTGTGTAAGAACGCCTTAGCCATATCCGTCTGTTCCTGCCAATCGCGAACGAACTGGTAGGCAAAAGTGGGTCTTCCCTTTTCTTGGGCTGCAAGGGTATGCGGCATCAACGGTTGTTATCCAGTGGCTATTTCAAATGGACTATGTCCAGAAGACTCGCTCTTCTGCAAATTGTAGCAAAATTGAGCTACATCCAACAATTTCACCCAATCTTTTTGATTCGCACTGACATAGTGTCGAAGGTATTGTTCCAACAATTCGTTGATTCGTTCAGTTTGGCCGTCCGTTTGAGGGTGGAAACTTGTTGAGAATAATAAATCCGAACCCCAACAAACGAAATACTTCACGCCAAAATTTCTCTGTGAAGCGAGCGTCCCGATCACTGAAAATGCTTTTCGGCACGCCCCAATGCTTGACAATATGCTTCACGAACAACTCGGCCGTCTTTTCCGCGGGACATTCTTTAGAGGCTGGGATGAAGGTGGCGTACTTTGAAAATCTATCCACAACCACAAGGATGGAGCTGAAGCCGTCAACTTTGGGCAAGCTGACGATGAAGTCCATGGAGAGGCCTTCCCACGAACGTTCTGGAATAGGAAGAGGCTACAGGAGACCAGCAAGCTTCTGGTTTGTTCCCTTGTCCTGCTGACAGATCAAACATGTTTTCACATATGTTTCAACGTCGTCGCGCATCTGTGGCCAGTAGTAGCCACGTTCGAGCAGTGCCAGTGTCCGCTCCTGGCCAGGATGGCCAGCCCACAATGAGTCATGACACTCCTTCAGCAACTCTCGTCGGAGATTGCCCCATCTAGGCACGAACACTCGTCCGCCCTTTGCCATCAAAAGTCCAACTTGTAGCCAGAATTGACGCGTCTTTCCCGCCTCTATTGTTTCGACCAAGTGCTTGGCCACTGGGTCCTGCTTCATGCCTTCTCGAATCTGCCCGAGAAGAGCACCCTCGAGTTGCGCTTCGGATGATGTTGTCCGGGTAGATGCCAACTCCGCCTTTCGACTCAGTGCATCGGCTACGACGTTTGTCTTCCATGCCTTGTATTCCAATGCAAAATCGAATTCTGCAAGGAATTCCTGCCATCGAGCTTGCTTCGGACTCAACTTCTTTTGAGTCTGGAAGTAGCTTGTAGCTACACTATCAGTCTTTACCACGAATTGGGACCCCAACAAGTAATGCCTCCATGTCCGAAGACAATGAATAATGGCCGTCATTTCCCTTTCTTGCACGGAGTACCGTCGCTTTGCGTCTTTCAGCTTCCGACTCTCATAGGCAACTGGATGACCTTCCTGCATCAAAACTCCGCCAATGGCAAAATCTGATGCATCCGTGTGGACTTCAAATTTCATTGTGTGGTCGGGCAACCTGAGCACAAGCTCCTGCGTCAGGGCCCTCTTCAACTTGTCGAAGGCATCTTCTTCGAGCTCTTCCCAAGCCCAAGTTCGGTTTTTCTTTAACAAATCAGTGAGAGGCGCAGTTATCAAAGAATACCCATCAATGAATCGTCGATAGTAATTTGCCAAACCGAGAAAAGAACGTTGTTCTGGTACATTGGTTGGCGGTTTCCAGTCTTGAATTGCCCTCACCTTTTCTGTGTCCATTCGCAGCTGACCTTTTCCCACAATGTGACCGAGAAAACTAATTTCCGATTGGCTGAATAGGCACTTCTCGCGCTTCACATGGAGTTCGTTTTCCTCCAATACCTTGAACACTATTCGCAAGTGTTCCACATGGTCCCTCATGGAGCTACTGTACACTACAATGTCATCAAGATAGAGTACCACGAACTTATCTAAGTACGGATAAAATATCTTATTCATTAGAGTCGAAAAAATGGCTGGGGCATTCGTCAATCCGAACGGCATTACCAAGAATTCAAAGGCACCGTAACGAGTGACGCAAGTGGTCTTTGGCTCGTCGCCATCAACAATTCGAACTTGCCAATATCCTGATCTGAGGTCTAACTTGGAAAACACTTGAGCTTTGCCTAGTTAATCAAACAGATCTGCAATCAAAGGTAAGGGGTACTTGTTCTTCACCGTTACCTTGTTCAACGCTCGATAATCCACACATAGCCTTTTGGAGCCGTCATGCTTCGCTTGGAATAACACTGGTGCACCAAAAGGAGCTTTGGAGGGTCTGATTATACCTCCAACTAGCATCTCGTCCAACTGTCGCCAAAGTTCTCTTAATTTTGCAAGAGCCATTCGATATGGTGCCATTACCGGAGGTTTGGCACCAGGAAGAAGTTCGATGGCATGATCCACCTCACGTCGAGGTGGCAGCCGTCTAGGGAGCTCCGCAGGCATTGTTCCTGCGAATTCCGCTAAGACAGGTGCAAGCGCCTCTGGGACCAAACCAGGGGAGTCATTAGTCACTTCCCTGATTGCCACCAAGTACGTCTCTTCGCCATGCTTGAGGCCTTTCTTCAACTGAAGGGCAGATATCATTGCGGCTTTACCCTTATCCCTCTTTATCGATGTTACTGGAACCATACAAGGGGACTTCTCATCCATGATACTAATACTGCGTAGGTGCGGCATTGGGACCATTTTCTCAGTACTGAGGAGCTCCATGCCTAGGATCATCCGGAAATCATCCATCGGGACCACCGAGAAGTTGGCCCTTCTTGACCAACTTTCAATCTTCACAACCGCATCCCGAGCCACTCCGTGGATGGGTTTGGCCTCTGAGTTCACCGCCTTCATGCGTAACTCTCCCCTCTCAAGGGTTAGGCCTAGTCTCCTCGCCTCCTCAACTGAAACAAAGTTATGTGTGGCTCCCGTGTCTACCATAGCCAGGGTAGACCTTCCATTTACCAGGATTTCCAAGTACATGAGGTCGTTAGAAGGTGTCGCTGTCACCTTCACTTTTTCCTCCATTTTTATGGTGTTCAGAAGTTGAAGTGCACCCATCTTTGGTCCTTCACCTTCTTCACCTTGTACCGCATTAGCAGATTGCCTTGAAGAGCTTGCTTGATTGTCCCTGTTTACACGCTTTGGACATTGCCTTCCTAAGTGATTGCCATCACAAAACCAACATTTCAACACTCTATTTTGAGAGTTGTCGTTTCTGCGAAAGAAAGTTCTTCTTTCGACTTGGCGCTGAGTTGATGATTCATCTTTCTGTTCCCTTCGATCATCTTTCTTTCCTCCATGGTCAGGCTTCCTCGACGGCTTGAAGGCGTTAGTGTAGCTCTTGCGCTGAGTATCAGCCAAACGTTCTGCTACCACATAAGCATCCTCCAAGGTCTCCGGATTACTCATTTCCACTTCGGATTGTGCCCACGACTGAAGTCTCAAAATAAACCAGTTCAATTTATCTTGTTCTTGCATATCTGGCACATCTAACAACAGCCTTTGATAGGCCCTCACGTAATCTCGCAAGGATCTGGTATGTTTCAATTCACCAACCATCCGATAGGCATGACGTGTCGCATTCGGGGGCATAAAGTAAGTTCTTAATTCTCGCTGCAAATCATCGAAAGTGTCTATTATGCAGATCCTCTTTTGAATGTCGAGCATTTTCCTTCTCCACCATGCCACAGCATCGCCCTCTAGCAACATAACCGCACTCTTAACTTGAAGGTCGTCCCCCATAATGCCTTGCAAGTCGAAGTAATACTCCACTTGGAATAAAAAGTTGTCGATCACTCGACTATCCCGAGTTCCATTGTATTTAGCTGGTCTCTGAACGTCGACCCTCGCTGGCCGATCGTCACCTCCACCTACAGAGATTTGTTATTGTAGTGTGCGGTTCTTTACCTGAAGTTCCTTGACTTCAACCTGTAACGCGGTCACTGTGTCAGTCAGTGCTCGATTCATGGCCACTAGGTCGGCCATTTGTTCCCGTAGTACCTTCATCTCGTCCTTCATTTCCCCGAAGGACTTAGCTGCATTACCCAACGCTTCTTCATGAGTAGTTACGTCGGTAGCCAGCTTGTTCACCATCTCGGTCAGGTCTTCCTGACCCTGGGATGTACCCATCTCGTCAGAATGGGCTACCCCCTTGCCCTTGGCACTTCGCAAATTGTATTGAGTCGCCAGGGCTTCTTCCTCTTCGATCAACGATCGTCGGAGGCCTCTTTCGATCAACGATCGTCGGCGTGTAGTTCTACACCGACTATCCAACCGCTTCCCCAGATTGCCGAACCTGCCTCTGATATCAATTGTCACGGGCTGACAACTTCGGCCCGTGCGGCGCGGCAAGAACCTGATTGCCGCAAGCCTTCAAACCACCGAACGGGGCGCAAAAGTAGTTTGAGAAAACAAGTGTATAAAGAATGCTTGTGAATAAAGAAATCTCGCAATGTATTCGCTTGGAAAATTAGTACATCACGAGAAAGATAAGTAAGGAGAATGATCTCGACCTTACTTATGTAGGATGGCCGAGGCCGCTTACAGGATTCCCATGCCGACCACCCAAAACAAGAAATCTCAATACTTGACACTTAAACCGGTGGGAGAGTACTCCCTTACAAGTAAACATGCATAAGCAAATGACTCAACATAAGCAAAGAAAGCACAATGCAAAACAAAGCAAATGATTGTACAGACTCCCAAACACATGGGAACATGGTCAATCTTTTGAAATATTTAAAAAAAACTGTCCACATGATACGTATCTGCCTGTGCGCCTAACTAATTCATAAACATAATTTCGTGAATGAAAATTGTCGAGAATATTACGCAAAAAAGTATATTTAAATCTTAAAAAAGGTAATTTCTTTGAAAAGTTTGCATATCAAAATCTTAGGCTCATTTGCTAACAATCTCATCTCTATATCTCTCTCTCACACATACACACACAAAGACTTCTTTATCCACCTTTTGTCTATACGATGACACTAAAAACAAAACTGAATGATTAAGATAAACAGAATTGTGAAACGCTCTCTGTTTATAGTATTTTATTTTTCATTTAGAGTGAAAATACTTTCTTAAATGTATTTTAAAACTTTTCACTTTCTTAAATGTATTTTAAAAAGTTATCTTGTAAATAGAGCTGCTAAACTATTTGGGCCTGTAAATCATAACCTCTTACCGAAAACATTCACCTTGTAATACTTTTAAAAATCGCTGTGTAATTCTATACAGTTCTTTTCTTGAAACATCAATTGAAAATGCAAAGAGCTCAAAGTTTCATATGTCGGTGAACATTCTCTGGAGCAAACCCACATCTACCTTGGCCGCTTGTTATGGGGTTAATTATCTTGGCCTTGTCGAACGGACGAACGAGAGTCACCTTCTCCTGCGTCAAAAAAAAAAAAAAAAAATCGGATGCCAAACAGAACTCTGCAAAATGAGCCATAAAGCGAGGACTAGCAGGAAACCTTTCTCCAGTTCGACCCCCTTTTTTCTTCCTCCTTCTGTTGACCTGCACCAACGCCACCACTGTCTCTCTCTCTTCCATCACAACTTGATTGCGTTGCTTTTTTGGTTCTCTGCCATTGTCTCGCAGTTTCTCTGCTCTCGCTCTCTCTCTCTCTCTCTCTCTCTCTCTCTCTCTCTCTCTCTCTCTGAGATATGATTTCGACCGGCGGATGGGTTTCATCTGCTCGAATAATTCAGGGGGCTCCTTTCTTCTTCTTCGTCTTCTGTTTCTTCTTCAACCCCGTTCTTTCCGCAACAAATCCGAACTACACAGCCTGCGCCCCGCAGACCTGCGATGGGATCCTCATCCAGTACCCCTTCTCCCTTTCTTCCCAATCAGGCAGCGGATGCGGCTACCCTGGCCTCAACCTCCTCTGTCTTGACAACAACCAGACCCTCCTCCTCCAGACCCCCACCCTCAACTTCACCGTCAGCGGCATCGACTACTCTGCCCGCAGCATCGATGTAGCCATCGACCCCATGTACATGGAAGGTCCTGGAAACTGCCGGTATCCGCGGAAGAACATGACCCTTGAAGACATAAAGGGTACAACCGATCCCCTCCCTTTCATCTTCACCAACGGAGCCACGATACAGGTGACCTTCTTCTACAATTGCTCGACGCCTTCCAGTGGTAGCGGCAGTGGTGGTTACTCTGGGGATGGCGGTGTTTACGATTTCACCGTCAATGTGGTCCCTTCTTGTTCTGCCGCTGCTTCGCGTTCCTACGCCTTCTTCGGCGCCGACTCGCCTGGTACGGTTGCCATGAACTGCCAGTCCTCTGTGATCTTCCCGGTGTCGGCGTCGTCTACTGTTAACAATCTGGCAAGCACCTTGAGCGACAGCTTCTCCATGAATTGGACGGTCGACACCACGATTTGCCGCGGTTGCTCTGGGTCAGATGGGCGTTGTGGCTCTGACTCCAAGGGCAACTTCATGTGCTTCTGCCAGGATGATTCTCAGAATGATTCTCACCTGGCCACCTGCAACCACTCCGGTAACTCTCCCTCTCCCTCTTTCGTAACAACATAATGTTACAGATGGGCACCCCTCACTTTTTCGCTGTTGTTTTTTTTTTTTCAAAAAAAAAAAAGACTTTAGTATAAGAGAAAATATCAAGGTTTTTGGAGCTCGTTCAATCTGTCCACTCGATCGTTCGTTACTTTTCCGGTAGCTTTATGGTATAAAGCTGGTACTGTCTCGTCCGTTCCCCGTCTTTCCATTTTGTTCAAGAGCTAGAGGAACTGAAAGTTTACATGGAGAAGCGGTGATCATTCTACCAGCCATAAGGTTCCCTTCTTTTTTTTGGATCAAACTTCATTGAATAAATTTTTTAGGCAGGCCCTTTCTGTGTCGGAAACCTCCTTAATTTCCTCCCTCCGTTCCTTCTCATCAATTTGTTCCGATTAGGCACATTTCGATACCACACAACCTTCAACAACCTAATTAGAAAGTTTTTAAGTAGAAACGCAGTTCAAACTAAGTTCCTTTCACTGTCTCATTAAACTGTTGTATGAGAAAACATATGGCAACAATTTCAATATAAATAAAAGAAAAGGCTGCCCATGCATCTGATAGCATCAAGAAGAGGTCGAACGGAGCGGCTGCCTTCAAATTTTAACAGTAAGTCGTTTTTTTCGGGGTGTGTAGAATTTCGTGCGGTTATTCAATTAGTTTTGGAAGAAAAGGAAAAGTGATGGCAATTAAGATGGGGATGCCAATTTTGGTTTCATATTTTGCGTTCACAACCAGGTGGGTACATATGTTCATCTTCCTCGTGGCTAGGTCGGCTGCATGTCACATGGAAGGGCGTTTTCGACTTTTACAAATTTGGGGAAATTCTCCTCGTGCAGGTCAGTCTTCCCACCCACCCACCCACCCACCCGCGTTGACAAAAATGACAAACCATTGCCTGGAAGTCTGAACCTCCACGCTTTTGACTCTTCCTCTCATCAGCTTTCTTTCCACTCTGCCTCTCGTGAGTTCCAGTTTCTTTTTTTTAAAGAAAACTTTATTGTTCGTTTATTAGGTAAGTTTCTCGTCCAAGATAAGCAAGTGGGAGGTAGATGATTCCTATTGGATTATACATCATGATCTTCCGTCGTGTCGGTTACCCAAAAAAAAAAAGAGCAGGTCCCGTGTCCATATTTGCACAAATCATTTATCTAGTATTTTCTTTTTACTTGTCCCTTTTAAAAATTTTCATTTGGTTAAGTTATTTTTAGTTTTTTTTTTTTGTTAAATTAGAAAGAGAGAATAAGCTCAATTGGCTCAACGCCTAGGAGCCAGGACGATTCAATCGAATGCACCTGTCGGTCCTGTCCCAAACCACAATTCCTGCCTAACCTGTGTCGGACAGTAATCGACCCTGGGCCGAGCGGGAGGTGGACTTGCTTGATTCGGGTCCATCGGTAGACCAGATCTGCAGCCCGACCCGACCTGGTCTGATCTCGCCACGTGTTTCATGCAACAAGAAGGAATGAACCAGGAGTTTTCGCTTTCCACAGACTTGTCATGGTGGTAGTTGTTTTGATGTTTTATATTGGTGAGGTGCACTCATCATCCGGGCGCGACGGCCGGTCTCGTCTCTCCAGCAACCTTAGATGTAATTACCGGAAACCAATGGGCCTGCTGCGTGCTCTTTTTTACTCTTGTAGTTTGCCTTCTTAAGGTAGCAGAAGTGCAGCTAAACACCTGCACGATTGAAGCAATCTCTGCCTCTTAATTAGTGCTACAGGGTAAAGAATTTCGGTTTCTCTCCAATTTCTCTTAGGTTTAAAAACATTTCGCTTGCAGACAATGTCTAAGAAATGTGCGACATAGATTGTCCTTGTAATTGGTTATATATATATTATATACATGTACATACACACACCTCTAGTTGTCGGATAGAATTTTTTTTATTTTCCATCACCAAAATCTGTTTTAAAAAGTTCATTGGCCACGGTTTTTGTTTGGCCACTGTTCTTCAAGACGTTTAGCAACGATTTTTAGTGTTTTTAGTGATAGAAAATAAAAAAATCCTTCTGGCAATAGAGGTGGCCAACAGATTTCATCCTCTCTTTCTCTCTCTCTCTCTCTCTCTCTCTCTATATATATATATATATATATATATATATACAGAGAGAGAGAGAGAGTTCAGGTTATCAATCATTATCAGAAGTAGCCATATGATTCAGATCTAGGACAGTCAAAAGGGTAGCCCTCCATGAGAATGCATGAGATCATTGAAATGCCTCTGGTGGCCCAGATAGTGTTGGTTCATTTGTTCACTTTATATAAATGTTATATGGTTTCCTATCAGCACCCCAGTTACCCGAAATGCTTACACTCACAGACATTGCAAGTGCATATATCACACAGCACTACATGAAAATCTGCTCATGCCAGCAAAATTCTTCAGCACATATTTGATGATAGTAAAAATTTTCTTTTTGCTTCAGTAGTACTTCCACCATTTTGTTCCTTTTATTTGGCATGCATCATTCTAGCATCTAGAAAAATTTGCATTATCGAGACATGGGACAAAAGATAGTTTTTGCTGTCATCTGTTGTCCTTACATGCTAAGGGTGGTCTACATGAATAATTTCGCAAAATTTATTGATAAGTTAATAAAATAAAATTGCTATCGTCCTACACAGAGGAAGTCCTGTAAAAACATTTAAACTTTCTTTTCATAAGAGGCATGCAAAGTATATTTCTTGTTCCATTTGCAAGTAGTTTACAGTTTACACATTCTTATCATTGTTATTCAAGTTTTACAGTATTTAACTTCCATATGTTAATTACAGGAGGCAAAAAAACTGGAATAATAGCAGGTATGCACCCCATCTTATTGATCTCTTATATGCATGAGCAGATATGTGATCCCAACATGAAAGTACTTGGCCTCTCCATGCTCATCCTTCTTATAAACCATAAAATTTGAAAGCACTCAACTGAATTTATATAAAAGATTGAAAATTTCAGCATCAATTGCTAGCAGTAGCATGTGACTGTGTGAGACCAACATATTTCCCTGGAGAACCATAAATACTGCTATGAAGAATTATTTTAAAATTGTTCATGCAGCTCTTGCTATAGTTAAACGATCCTCTTTTCATAATTCATCCTGTTGAAAATTAACAATAAGCTGGTCGTAAAGTTCCCTGTAATGTTATAAAGTTTCCTTAACTCTGAACAATTTCTTTAATGTTCTTTGCCAACAATTGATAATAGATCGTAATTGGTGATGATAAATGGTCTACATAACCCAGTGGTTGGAGTACTTCTTTCATATGGTGGGAGTCATTAGTTCAAATCCAATAATAGGAAGAGGTATTTAGGTAATGGAGTCAACGAATGACAACTACTAGTCTACTAGGTTTTTCTACCCCTTCTTTTTTTGTTGATTTTGTACCTTCCCCTTATTCCACTCTTGCTCACTACTCTTTTTAGTTACATCGGTCAGATTGATTCTACTTGATTGTACTGAATCCAATATGCATAATGGATTATGTGGATCGGCTAGTACAAAACAACTGAGACTCTGCTCATTCCCTGGTTTGTTTGAGGGCTATTGCTTCTCTCTTGCAGAAGCAGTCATTCAGGAATTTGTGCTCAAGTTTGTATCTAGCCTGTGTTTTTTGGTCTTTTCCAACATGTCAGTCTGAATCAGAACAGTTAAAGGAAGGAAAATCCAACCACTTGTTCGTAATTAGCAGCTGATGAGTATGGATTGGAGATTGTCCACCCTTACAAGTTGAATTGGTCCAGTTTTTTTATGACTAATAGAAGTGCTTTCTTAGGTCTTCTTTCTAAAATTTTCTTTGTTAAGTCAAATTAGTTTGAACATGATAAAGTGGTTCAAGTCAGCAGCTTAGCAGAAACATGTTGATCAATTCCATCGATGGGTATAGATGGTACAAATTAAAGAACTGCAATAACCTTCCTAAGTATTCTGAGTAAGGAGTAGTCAAGCTTGGAGAATCAGTTTCTTTATTTTTTCTGCACGACACAAGCTGCAGAAGTTGTTGGTTGGTCCTCAAGGGTGGAAACAGTCAGTAGCTGAAGTTGGCAATCTTAAATTTTCTTTCATGAATATAACCTCTATTTTCATTGCCACAGGTGTGACCACAGCTTCTGGGCTTTTGATCATTGGAATGTTTCTCACATTCTTCTGGTTCCGTTACTATCGTGCCAAAAAGCGTTCTTCCTCTACCATCTATACTAAATCTACTACCTCCTCAATGACTTCAAGCCAATTTGATCTGGATAGCAGAAGCTTCCGGCAAAGGTATGGTGGCAATGTCACCATCTTCACATACAAGGAGCTCCAAGAAGCCACCAATGATTTCAGCTCCTCTAATGAGCTTGGTGATGGAGGATTTGGCACTGTCTACCTTGGGAAACTCCATGATGGCCGCAAAGTAGCTGTCAAGCGCCTGTACGAGAACAACTACAGGCGTGTTGCACAATTCATGAATGAAATTGCGATACTCTCCAACATCAATCACCCGAAACTTGTGCGCCTTTATGGGTGCACTTCACGCCATAGCCGTGAGCTGCTCTTGGTTTATGAGTACATAAACAATGGAACAGTTAGTGATCACATTCGTGCTTCACATGCTGGAAAGAGACACCTCAAATGGAAAGTGCGGTTGACTATAGCCATTGAAACAGCTGAGGCTTTAGCTTATCTTCACCAGCTAGATCCACCAATCATTCATCGAGATGTTAAGACTAACAACATCCTACTTGATAGTAAATTTCATGTCAAGGTTGCTGATTTTGGATTATCACGCCTTTTTCCAGCAGACGTGACCCATGTTTCAACTGCCCCGCAGGGCACACCTGGTTACGTTGATCCTGATTATCACAAATGCTACCAATTAACAGACAAGAGTGATGTTTATAGCTTTGGTGTAGTACTTGCAGAGCTCATCTCTTCATTGCCTGCTGTTGATATCAGAAGACACAGGCACGAGATCAATCTTGCTAATTTGGCAGTCAACAAGATCCATAATCATGAACTACATGAATTTGTTGATTCGTCTATTGGGTTTGAGACTGATGAGTGGGTCAACAGAACTGTGAGGGCTGTGGCAGAGTTGGCATTCAGGTGCTTAGCAGCAGAGAAGGAGGTGAGGCCCAACATGGATGAGGTTGCCGAGTCATTGAAACGTATTCAAACTGGGGAGCATTGTCCGGAGAAAAGAACATCCACAGAAATTAAGAGCGACACTGGTGCACTTCCAAAGCCTGATGGCCCTCTTTCACCAAACTCTGTAACGGATAAATGGGAAAGCCACTATACTACACCAAACAATACACCTAACACCAGTACGGGATAAGGTACACTCTCATTGTTAGCTCATGGAATTCCATTGTAGTTAATGACATCTTCTGGTCACAGTTTTTCTTTTCCCTGTAAATAGAGAGTTGTTACTGTATTTCTCTGTGTTTTCCAGTAGTATCGCTGCTGTGTTTTTGCAGCTTCTGTTGTTGCTGGAATTATGTTGTATGGTACAGCGGCTATTCCAATCCCAATTGTTTGGTCCTACTCATTATCAGTGGGACTTACTAAGCATCTGCTTGCTATTTTATTGTAATAGTGGATTTTGGTGTATCAAGCTTACTGTGCGCATCATCACTGCCCCATGTCTCTTTTCACTACTCTGAATCTGAATATCTTAGCAGAAGTTAATTTGTTTTCTCTCTCTCCCTCTCTTTTCTTTCACACAGACACACATACTACAATTAACAAGAAAGCAAGTAGGACCTGTTGATAAAGTTTCAGAGAAAAGCATTTGCATGTCCCATTGGTTTCCGGGACAAATGCAAGAAAGAATCAAGAAAAAAAAAATCCTTCGTGAGAGAGAGAGATAGAGAGAGGTTATCAATTAGAGAGTTAAGTACGACAAGGCAAAGTATGTGGTTTCTTGACCGACCATGATCATAGCCAAAGAGAGAGGTGCTAAAATGCAAATCAGCATCGATCAATAGTGATAGACCCTGAACTAATGCAATGTTACATTGCTAGAAACCACTCTCTCCTAAACTATCGTATCTCCTGATCCGACGTTTCTCTCTTTCACTTTCTATCATGCAAATTATGCTTAGAATAAGTGCAGAAGGGCTAGATGTTTGCTTCATCGAGCCATTGGTTCATCAACGTTCTTTTTATATGTTTTTGTTTAATTATTTGGAATTATGGTTGTCTATGTTTTGCCCCGTACAGACAATTCTAACAGGGAAGGCCCTTTGATGATTTATTAGCGTGAATATTCGATGCAAATTGACATTCTGAAGCATCATTATTTCAGTCCTTACAAAAGTGATAGAATCATAGAAGATAGTTACTACTAAAGCTTAACCTTCCAAGGATCACCAAAGAAATTTGAGGACTCTATTTCTTCTACCGATGGATCAGCGTCACTTTCCCATTTTCAGAAAAGTTATTTAGAGTAACAATTTCCTTCAGCTCAAACTAAGAAGGTTGCATGCTCAAACCTGCTAAAGACAAGATAAAGAACGTCTTGAAACTACCCTTCTTGCAAAGAAGCACGAGAGCAGAAGCTTGAAAGCTCTAAATTTGAGGGACCATGCGGCAATGGATGACAGCATTTTGTAGCTAGAACTCATATCAAAGGGTTTGGTTGAAAAGCTGAAAACGTCACACAGGACCTTGAAACGAGGTATAGCAGTTTTCTATATATGCTAATGAGTAAAAAACCGTTGTCTGATCATGCAAAAATGTCCATAAATTCCCTCTTGAAGAAGGACTAGTAGAAAAGCCAATCAACTAATGACGCCTCTGATTTGCAATAAGATCCGTACATCAGCGGACTCGGAGAATGGGATGTGCAGAAGGAAAATAGGATTAAAGTGCTGACGGCGGTCTCACTGAGCCCTAGAGCAGGACATCTGGGCAGTAGCTCATGTTAAATTATGTCTCCATAAACAGAAAGAGTCTACAGTCGATCATGCGTGAAGTGTGGATAACACGATCATTGACAGAGAATATCGTAGCGCCACAATATATGAGGCTGAAATTGACCAGACGTGATCATAAGTGAGGCTGACAGTCATGCACCAATAGCTAAATACCTCTTGCAAACATACGCCGTGTAATATAACCAATGACTAGAGTAATAAAAAACTTCATATTCAAAAAAAGAAAAAAAAAAAAAAAACTAAGAGGCATCTACATAACCTTTTAAATTCATGGTCCAGCTTTTGAGTTGATGTGGCTGTCTCTCCATGTTAGGGATAAAGAGCCTGCTGTGTGCTTCAAATCCAAGATCCAACACAGGCCAAATTGCCAACAAAGAGTTAACTCCTACACCTCATTAAGATCCTGAAATAATAAGATGATGTCATTGCCTTCCGTAGAATTTGACGGAATTGATTCTTTATGAACTTTATAGAAATCAAGAATTCAGTTTCTGTAAAGCTTCAAAAGATTGATCTAGCCACTTCTATATTAAGAGAACCTCTTTCCCCTAATCGTGCTTCAGGGAATTAAAGAGAGACATTAAATTGTGGATGCAGGTTCACACAAGCAAACCAAGTATTGACAACCTGCATTTCAAAGATCATGTTTTACATATGGGATCAAAAATATTGTCAAGGCTGACACTACAGGTTATGATATCAGATTGAAAGTTCTTTTTTGTGTTTCTATTGTACGATTTGTAGTTTCCTTCTGTTCATACTTGTAATTTACTCAAAATAGCATTCTGTGTATTGATGGATTTGGGAGCCAAGAGTTTCTGAATTGAAAAAAAAGAAAAGGTTTATAGCAATGTGTCGTTACCGGGGACAATTTGTAACCCCCATGAAGGCGACACTATGCCGGCGAGGAAAATTTTGTACAAAGCAAGTCCTATACCGGTACTGAAATATCAGTAAGGATCTATGCCCATGTTTCAATTTGACCGGTATAGACAAAATCTATCTTCAATAAATGAATTCCACCATGCGCCCTGCCGCCAATTTCTTCCTCGTGTTAATCCCGCCACTCCATGTGGCTTCTGCCTACCTCCTCCTCTTCTTCCCTCTTCCTTACCTTTGGTGGAATTTAATGAGTCTTCTTGTCGCCCCCAGCATCCTTCTTTCTCAGAAGCTACAATCTATTCTTCCTCCCCAGTGTCTCCTCTTTGACCCGCTCCCATAGAAGAAGAAGCCTCAACTCATTCAGTTACGAATCCTACTGCAGTCCTCCAATCCCTCTTTCCATTCGAGGCAAATAGCATTGAGCAAATTCTCATCACCTTTTCTTTCATGAGCAGTTACAGCGATATGGCGGGTTTTAATTGCCTTCTCAAGATTGTCTTTTCGCTCTTGGACTAATGTAAAGGTATATATTTACTGTGGATGTGAGTTGTTTTCTGCAACATCCTTTTCAATATTGTTCCTTTTCGAGGCTTTCGTCCCTTTTTTTTCCCCAATTTTATTTTCATTTCTAAATAAGCCATTGCTGTTGGCGTTGATTTTGACATCGTGGAGTTGAAGTTGGAGTCCACATCATTGGCATGGTCGCTCTTACAATATCTAGTTTGCTTTTGTGGGCGGCATATGCGAAGAAGTATGTTCCCAATTTTTTACATTGTTGTACTAAAGATTTTCATATACTATTGGATAAATATGGTGCTTCTTGGGACATCTTTTATCAAAATATAACTTGACTACTATTTTGTAGGGCTGAACGCGAGCCGAGTCAAGCTTGAGCTCGGTCAGCTTGAGTTTCACTAGACTCCTGGATTGCTTGGCTTGAGCCTGAGTCGAGCTTAACAATATCAGCTCAAGCTTGAATCAATTGACCGAGTTGAAGCTACAGCTCCACTCGTCTAAGGTCATTTAGCAAATTACTCATTAATTGACATGTTCAATTTCTTCATTAAACATGCCCTATTCCCAATATAAGCATGTCGACGATAAACCTGCTCCCCATTTCTAATAGGCTGACTTTTAAACAATCATAAAAGCTTGAAATGTTAATTTTCTAATACAAAATCACATGTATGAAGATTAAGTTTACCATATTACAATATCGCTACAATCACAATATCGTAAAAACATAACACTACAATCACAATATCGCATTTTATAGTATTAAGGCACAGAAAAGAATATTGATATTATAGCTTATGAAGGAAAAAAGATACAAAAATACCTAAAAGAAACTTAGATTTTAGTCGATCAGCAAATTAGAATAGGGTTTTATCATGCATCCTAAATATTTTAGTTCTCATCTAGGACGAGCTCAAGGGATATGCTTTTGAAAGACTCATGTTGATTAAAAAATTTGGAAATAAGAAATAAAATTGCCCAAAAACAAAGAATTTAGCTTCTTAGTGTTTCAAAACACCACCACCTTACATGGATGCTTTGACACAGACTGTGTGCCAAGAAAAAATATCACGTGTACGAGTAAAGCCTCACAATCTTCAAAAAAAAAAAAGGCAGACATACAAACAACCTAGGCTCTCCATCCTCTTTTCTGAGTTCTAAACCAAGCATGGACTCTAAAAACAAGAGGTTAAGATATTGATCGCCAACTGAATGAGCTTTCATAAAAGCATGTTGCATGACCAACGGATAACATCAGAAGCTCCCAACATGTCTACCATGCCATAGGTGACAAAAGACGATATTGGAACAAACTAACCAGTTTTTTTTTTCACATTTTTTTTCCACATGCTAACAATTGGCACTCCAATGACACAACAACCCAGCCTACCATGCATTGCGTGATGTAGCAGCAAGAAATATAAGGGATTGATGAGTATAAGATAAATACTTGTTTAATTTCAGTTCCAATATAAGGAACCGTCAACATCTCAGAAATTGTGAATATGGAAGTGCTTCAAAAAGGCATAATATCTTGTCAGATTTACCTTTAGCACATGAAAATAATCTAAATGGAGTGCATACATCAATCTGGAGATCTATATCAAATTAAGCTTATAGTCCAGTAGATTCATCCGTTCTCATCCTCTACTTGCTTCTATTATTCTCTCACCTGTTTCAATTGAAAAACAAGTCTGTCAACCTGTATCCTATGAATGATAAAAGATGACCAATATAAAAGGCAGGAGCATAGAATCAACAAGCAATTGTTT
The DNA here is from genome assembly GCF_008831285.2 of Nymphaea colorata. Taxonomy (NCBI): domain Eukaryota; kingdom Viridiplantae; phylum Streptophyta; class Magnoliopsida; order Nymphaeales; family Nymphaeaceae; genus Nymphaea; species Nymphaea colorata. Next base: position 12,430,051 of record NC_045144.1, read on the forward strand.
GGAATAATATCCATGATGAATTAGGAACTTAACAATACAACTGAATTATTCAAAAGAAATAAACTCAGCTGATTCAGCTTCAATAGTGTCCTACAAGGAAACCAACTCTAATTCATCAATAAACAACTACTACAATATAATATATAAAGACAAATTAATGTTAGAAACTTTGGCGAAAATACACTTTCCTTCAGCAATACTGTAACATTATTCGTTGGGTCACTGTACTGTTTTATCTAAGCACATTAGGACACTTATATTTATCCGCCACGACCCATCCTTACTTATGGCGTGAACCGTAGCCGATAAGTTCTATATATTCACAACCGATCGATTTGCTTTCCCTGCCCAAGCCATTCTCGACAGTTACGCGGCACCTACATATTATGAAAGGAAGGGAATAAGAAAGGCCTTTCCACGAGCCATTTCCATGCCGGTAGATTCCCCCATATTCTGAAAGGAAGGGAAGTTGTCGAAATGTTGTGGAGGAGTCTGGGTTTCGCTTGAGATGAAATGTTGTTGCTCGGTGAGACGGCAAACTGATGGAGATTGTTGTGGCGGTTATGGTACTTGCTGGTTCAGGGGTTTGGGCTGGGTTAGAGATGGAGGAAATCCGGTTTGAAGCTCTGATGTGGAAGTGAAAAAAGGCTTATGGATGAGGATTGTTGTGATGTGGTGGAGTTTGGAGTTTTAGAAATCAAGCGGCTTCGAGAATGGATTGTTGGTGGATTTGGAGAGCAGAAAGACAGGGGACACCAGGGAGACCGAGTTAGTGAGTTCTCTGTGTTCTATTTCTTTTTCAGATTTTGCCTATGTTGCGGATTGTGCAAGAATCGAAAGAGTTTTAGCCTTTGCTTTGTTTTCTGATATGAGGTTGACGATTGTTTGGTTTTCTCTAGGATTTTGATGACTTGAGGACAGAAAATTGAGTGTGGATGCAGAAATATGGGGAGAAAATCATCGGAGACTCGTCTAGTAGTTGAGCGTTAACAAAAATTCAAATACAGCTTTAGCAAGGAAGTGCAAGAAGTCAGCTTCTCTTGATTCTGATTTCATAGCTTCGTCAGGAAGAGTAGAGAAGGAAACTCTAAAATTGAGGGAATC
>NC_045144.1:12436154-12442257 GCF_008831285.2 Nymphaea colorata
TGTTTAAGTCCCATCCCATTGCTACTCTCGTCCATATAAATGGACGACGATTTTATTTTGTATGTTATGTTGAAGTCGAATGAAGTCAAAATGTTATTTTCGTTTCTTCCTCTACTTTGTTGTCGCCTACTGTAACTACTTTAGGTTTAGAAAGTTCGAATTTCCATTCTGCAAGTTTGCCTTGCGTCAGGAAGCCAACATAGTTCTTCTGCCAAGCTCTTACAATCAATGAGATGAGCACACATGGTGGATTCTCTGTACCCTAAAAGGCAGTATAAAAAATCTTTTCTCATTTGTAATGCCAATTTTAGCCAGCTATATCTGCAACTCCCAATTTAGCATGTTAGCTCTCTGTCTCTCTGTCTGCCTCTCTTTGTTGTTTGTGTTGTGTTCAATTGCTTTTGTTGTTTCATCTTCTATTTTTGTCTCCAGCATCTCAGCTACTAGTGTCACCAACTTTGTGTCTATTAAATTGGATGGGTGAACTCCAAGGGCTGGTGGAATCAGTAGAATCAGATGGTAGGTTTTCTTTTCAAAGCCTAACAAGTTATGTATATGAATTGATTTTATCAACTTCTCTGATCATGTCAGTAGAATTTAGTGGATTATTCTCTCCTCTTTCTCTAAGGTGATTCTGAACCTTACCTATACCCATTTGGAAACAGACAGATCAATATATTGTGAAGATACTTAAAACTTTACTCCATGCATCTATTCTTTCTTATTAGCAAGTTTTAGTACTCCAAAAGCAGTTTGGGATGCATCTGTTCTTTCTTTCATGAGCTTTTTAGTTAAGGCTACTGCTTTTCTTCCAAGGGAACCATGTTTATGAAGTTCACAATGGCTACAAGCTCCTAGTCACCAATCAAAATTCAGGTCTTACGATCAAGTACCTTGAAGGCTTGAACCATGATATAGGTTTCTGTTCTATCTGAGACTAATGTTCTTTTCATTCTTTTATTGTCCTCAGGCAAACTCTATTGACTTCCTTAGCCCCTCTTCTCATAGTTTTTCCTTCTCTTTTCATTTGCTCATATATTTTGCGTTGTTGGTCTGACAAGCATTTTGATGCTTTTTTTTGTCTTCTATTTGCTACATTTGAAGTGTGAGGTAGTTTATGGGATAAATATTACATGGCCACTCATGGTCGAATCTTTAAAGAAAAATTCATGGTGGTTAATTTGTCCAATTTCCTTTTTTTTTGAAAGATTTTTTTTCTTACTAAATGAGTCTTCATTACTTTCTTTTTCCACTTATGTTTGCTTGCAGGAAATGGAGCCCAATCATCTACAAGCAGTGTCGTGTTAGAACTGATGCCCATCAAGGATATTTTGCTGAATTATAGTGCACATTGCACATCATGGTTATTTTTGGTGAATTCGCCGATGGACGTGAACATAATGAATGAAGTTTTTGAGCGGAGGAAGACACAAAGGTGGAGAAGACATTGAATCAATATCATCAATCTTTGATCAATCAAATAAAAATTTCTTTTGAAAACTAGACACTGGATAAACATGTGTATAATTTTTTCTGATTTGTATAATTTTGTACTTTTTTAATGAAATTTCTATTGTGAAAATTTCTTTTCAATTTTATTTGTAACTGAACACATACACAATATATATATATATATATATATATATCATATTTGGCAAACCCAGCACCTGACTCGGGAATCGCCCGAGTTGGATCAGGATCGTTCACTTATTGGGTCACGGGTTAAGACCCAAGCAATCCACACCAAGACTTGCTGAGTGAGGTACACTTTGAGTTTTGAGTTTGGCTGTACTTTGAGTTTTGGCTATACAAACTAAATTGATGATAAAAATTAATTTTAGTTCAGGTTTTTTCTTGGATCAGTATGAAACGACCACAAAAAGGAGGCGGCTAAATTGGTTGGCTCTCTCTCTCTCTATCTCTCTTTATATATATATATATATATTTATATTCCGTTATGATGAAGGGTGGATTATTTGTTGGGGGTTTTTGCCTTTCCAGCAACCTTTAGTCCCAAAACCTCAAACCAGCTTCATCCTTGATCTCTCTTTCTCTTTTTCTCTCTCACTTTTTCTTTTTATGTCCGGAAGGTGGTCAGTGGGGTTATCGGTGAAGTCCATTGTATATTGACATTATTTACCCCCATCAATCAATATTATCTTCGATACAAGATCAAACATCTCAAACTGAGCAAAAAACAAATGATTGATTCACAAGATACATACCGTTAAGCAAAGTTCAAATATTTAAATTCAGACACCCAAAAGGCATATACCAAGAAGCAAAGTTCAAATATTTAGATTCATATACAACCAAAAGGGTAGGTATTAAAAAAATAGATATGTGAACATGTCATAGTGACATAGCTAGTCAGTTTATTGGCCGTGCAAATAATTTCTCTATAGTCTTTATCTTATGTACTTGAGAATAATAATCATCATTAGGTTGATTTAAAAGTTTTGCATCAACTTTATCAATAAGTCTATCATTTGGAACTACACCCATTAGATAGTTATGTATAACACAATAGTAAGATGATATTTGTTTGTGTCGCATGAGCAGAATGGCAATGCTGAACTAGCTATAATCGAGAATCTCTTTTTTAAGATGTCAAAAGATATTTTAATGACGTTGCATAAAGCAGCATATCAAGCAACTCCTTTGCGTTTTGTGGGCCTCATTTGAAATATTCTTTTAAATGGTATCTTATACATCCGAATAGGGTAATAAGTCCACCTTTTAAACGAAAAGCCACCATCAATAAGATAATATTTACAGAAAAATTTGAAAAGTCCACGAATGTTAAATCATAAATCTAACTGAGGGGGCCCAATATGAACCAAATTCGAATGGCCTCTGCCAACTGCTTATCTCTCTCCCTCGACCCTACTTGCTGGTTTATCTATCATCCAAGTAGGAAGCGGTAAGAGTTTCAAGTGGAAGAGGTGAATGTAGGAAAAAATGGTTTGAATCATTCTTAATGCGCAAGCAATGGCAGAAAAATTAGCTTACTTCAAATCAAAATGCTATAAAAAATCCGCAGTTGTGGAAGCTAATGGTAACATTGTTGAATTCATATTCACAAAAATATTACATATATAGCTTTGAAATTATAGTTACCTTTAGGAATTCTTAATTTATCTTCTTTCATCATGACATTTTTTCTTATTCGTGAATTAGAAGCAGTTCAATCCCATCCAGTTAATACATAGGTAAATTTTATATCAAAGAATAAACATGTTAACACATTTTGAGTTGATCAGTCTTTCTACCACAATATCTTCGTACATCATCTCAAGATACTTCAACATGAACATATGTTCCATTAATTGCACCAATATAATTCTAAAACACACCTGAATGTATATGATACATTTACAAGTTTACCAAATGTAAACACTTAATTTATTTCTTTACCTGAAAGTATGAATAAAATCTATTATTGCATAAAATTTCATACGGCACAATTGATCCATCAAATTGTTGTATAAACTTTTTTTTCGTAAAATTATAGATCTCAAAGCTCTGTGGAAATAACAAGATATTGTCTACGTGGACCGTGAAACCTAAATTAAACTGAATGATGTTTGGCAACTTGCTCACTGTAAAAGGTATTGCTGAGTTTACCATCACTTTGAAGAATGTTATATAATTCTCTGAAAAGCTGTTTCTCCCATACATGTCATGCATGTTAAAACTCTTTTGTTGAGCTCTTTTTTTCAGAACATTTAAAATAACATTATGCAATGAAACTACAATTTATTACAATACAATTACATAGGAGTTGATAATAAAAGGAAGCAAGTGTAAGAAACTAAATATACCAAATAGGCTGTAATGTTGGAGTTTCAGGTATTCAAACGCTACCTTTTCCCGGCCAACGTTGCGAGCAGTGTCATAAGGTCAGGCCGTCAGGGTGTTAACGACTACTACCTCCATTCTCCACCAAGAGAGAGAGAGAGAGAGAGAGAGAGAGAGAATGCCTTCCCTTCAAACGGCGCTCCCTCCTGACCTCGCCAACAATGTCATCAGAGTAATAAGAACCACTTCTTCCATTTCTCCACCACCCGTCTCTTTTATTTGATGATTTTCCTTCCCTTTTACCATTTTTCATTGTTCACTTGCGAAAATTCTGATGCAACATATTGATTTCTATCGCAGCTCTATCGGGGAATGCCTCAGAAGGGCAAAATTCGTTGGTCATCGGGTATGCCAAGTCTCTTTTTTATTATTTCTTTCTGCCATTCAATTATCATCCGGTTTTCTCCTCTGAAGTTAGCTTGCACTACTTGTATTTATATTCTATCTTGTTTCACTTCCCATAGAACTTTACCCTTTTGACAGATGGGGTTATTGATGGTTAAAATGGAAATATCTTCATTTATCCCCGATATTTCTTCGTGCAGCACAAAAGCATGGTTCTCTTCTTACGTATTTTCTGCTTTTAGTTCTATATTCCGAATAAGCATTATTATTGTTATCTTCTTCTTCTTTTTGGTCTTCTTCTTCTTATTGTTCTTTGGGGTTGTGAAACAGGGGAAGCGTAATGAAGCTCCTGTTTATATTATTAGTTTCTTAAATCTTTCCCAAATTGAGGGGTTTTGTTCCTAATGAAGATATATTGGACCATCCGGAGCTATCACTGTACTCTTAGCCTCGTCGTTTAGACTGGTGGTCCTATATATAGTGGCCGATCTTAATCCCGCATTGGCTCAATTTCCGTGGGGTTGGTCGGCATTCTTGTCACGTCCTCTCATTGGAAGGAACTGTACATTGTTCTCTAACTGATTCCAATTGGTTGGGCCGACCTGGTTCCAAGTTGAGAGCTCTAACAAATATATGAAACATCTGCTTTTCCATGATCTAATCTTCCAAGGACAGAGAAACATGAAGCTTAAAGTAGTGTATACTTCCACTGGTCCATTGTCTAACCTACAATATTGATCTAATAAATAGAAAATAGCTTATTCAAGAGCAATAAGGTTAATTACTGTGCATATGAAGTTCTAAAAGTTTTAATTTGTCATGAGTAAACCTTACTCCTGGCTTATGTTGTCAGGGAGAACTAAGTGTAACACACACGGTAAGTTATGCCTAAAGCTTACGTGGGATTAGGTGCATTAACTGAACTGGTCCCTTTAAGAAAGGAAAACCAATAAATTGCAAAATAGTTAACCATTAAAATTAATAGTAAAATTCAGCACTTATAGATCTTCTCAATATCAGAATTTAATGAATGGCAATTATGCCAAGCAATGGTGACATGAGATGTTTCCTGGGCATGAAAACTGTGATTATATTGAGGCTGTTTATTCATTAATTAAGTTAGTAATTTTAAGTTTTAGTTTTTGCTTTTAAGTTTTAGAAATTAGAATGATAAATCTAATGATTGGAGGCTTTTGCTTTCTAGATAACAATAAAAAGTTGGATAACTGCATCCTGTATCAATGTACTTGTAAGACTTATCTTTCTCAATGAGTTAGTCAGTTGAAAAAGTGCGATCCTCAAAATTTGTTTATTTGTGGAAAGCACTGGATTGTAGGAATAAGATTTTAGCAATGATAGAGCCAGCAATTTTGATTCAGGGGAAATAATTCAAAAACTCATATCTTTAGAGCCTCCAGTATATGTAAATGAGCAATTAGTTGAATGCATTAACATGAAAATAAAAAAATTTTGTGGACGTGGTGCAGGCAACTGGCAGCATCAGCCCACATGTGGCTCCACTACTGGATTCTAGTGAACACAGGGTTCTTTGCAAGTGTGGGCCTGCAATGAGATGCTTTTATATTGTGACATTCTGTCCATTCCAGATCTGTCAATGTTGATGCCTCTAATCTATGGTGCATGCACCTTCTCTACCCATGCATGCAAATGTGTATGGAGGTTGTTCCTAGAGAACCAGGACCAACTGTTCTAGGAACAGCTGTTTTTGGCGCGTTCCAGCAACCACATTAAACCATCTTGTGGTGCATGTTTTGTTATAGGAAAGTGGTGATTTTGGGCAGCTAGCGGACTTGAAAGGGGTAGTGGGTTGAAGTCATGGTTGGATTCTTGTAACTTGGTCTTGGTTTGGTTTAGACGTCGATTTGTGACTTAGGAA
>NC_045144.1:12442357-12444857 GCF_008831285.2 Nymphaea colorata
CACTAGTAAGGATTGCATCACCCCAGTAGTATTTTGGGAGATTTCTTTGGAACAATATGGCTCGGGTGACATTGAGCAACTGACGATTTTTCCTCTCAGCAACCCCATTTTGAGGGGGGTATAAACTACAGGATGTCTCATGAACAATCCCCTCTTTCGAAAGAATTCTTCAACAGTGAGACACATATATTTCACGAGCATTATCAGACCGAAAAGTCTTGACAGAATTTCCATACTGGTTTTTCCACTAGGAGGATGAAAGTTTCAATAATGTGAGGCACCTCACTACGATCTTTCAACAAATACACAAAGGTACACCTTGAATAATCATCTATAAAAGTTATAAAGTATTGAAAACCCACGAGAAATGAATGCCCGAAGGCCCCACACATCAGAATGAACCAAGGAGAAAGCTTTATTAGAACAACTATTTGAAATTGGATAAGAAGCTCTAACATGCTTTCGCAAACTGACACACATCACATGATAACATGAAAATGTTTAAACTAGAACATAGTTCAGGGAACAAATGTTTCAAAATCCCAAATGGGAGATGACCAAGGCGTTCATGCCAAAAACAAAAATAAACTGACGACACTCTTCCTCCTTCTTCTCTGTCCTGCTGACTGCTGACATAAGAGTTGTGACAACGCGTATAGGACCGATACAGCCCATCAGACACCAAAAATCCCAATCCTCTTCCCTTGTCACCAAGTCCTGCAAAACACAATGTTTTTCAGACAATATAATCTCACACTTCAGTTCCTTGGTAATCTTACTAACAGATAACAAAATTTAAGGGAAGATGGGGAACATGTAAGGCATCATGAACTAAAAAATTATTTAACAAGGAGACTCCCTTTCCCGCCACAGAATGACAGAAGTAAAGGAACCATCGGCAAGGGACACACGTTCCTTTCCCGAGGATAGCTTGTAGTCATGGAAAAGCTTGGGGTTGCCAGTCATGTGATGAGTGGCACGCTGTCAACAATCCATTCACCCATATAAGAAGTACCTTCTCCCCCTGAAACAGCCAATGCCTGATTGATCTTCACCTCATCTGGTGTATCTGCCTGACCAACATCAATCTTGCTCAAATATGCTCGTAGCTCACGAATCTGTTCTAAGAAATAGAACCTTTCCCAGCACTCAGACTTGTTGCAGACGATACAGGCTTCTTCCCACTAGAAGACTCCCCCTACTATCCTTCTTCTCTGGATACAGGTCCCAACAAAAATCCCTAGTATGACCAAGTTTTTTGCAATGTGTACATTTCGGGAAGAACGAGGAGTTCCCACAGGGGCACGGCTAACATAGGCAGACTGTTCTTCCCCTTTCGTTCACTAGAAAGCAGCCTTCTCTGTTCTTCAGCTTCAACACGGGAATAGACATCTTCAATACTAAATGATTCGTCAGAGTTAAGAATCTGACTCCTTATATTTTCAAAGTCATCATTCAGTCCGGATAAGAAAAGGAATACCCTGTTTTCCCATTTATCAGTCATATACTGCATCTGGTCGTGAGGACACCTCCATGTAATATCAGAGTGATAGTCAAGGTCCTCCCACTTAGATTTTAACGCTGCATAAAAGTCTGCAACCGAGAGAGCACCTTGTCGCAGGGAATACACATCTTTCATAAGTTGATACACACGAACTTTCCTTTTCTTTTGGCCATACATCTGCTCCAAAATAATCCACATATCCTTGCAGTCTTCTTACGAAGAATGAGGGGTTGGATATCTGGGGACACTGAATTGACAATCCACGTTTTTACCTGGTTGTCTTCAAGAAACCATGTATCCAAGCCAGACTATCTGCAGCAGGTTCAACCTTTCTCCCATTCACATAGGCAATGCGTCCTCGCCCAGTAATCGCAGCAGACCATCGGGAATAGTTCTCCTTGGTAAGTTGAATGGTGGTAACTTGAACCGGTACATGATCAGTCCGCGCAGACACAACATCAGGTAGATTAGTATTGACTGAAGAAGAAGACGATCAGCATGATCACCAGGTAGAAGTGGCTGCCAAAGAACACACACAGCAGCAGTACCTAGGAAGAGGGGAGATGCGCAGTCGGGGATCAACGGCGGAAGCAGAGGGCGGGGCTTGGCAGCGCGCACCGAGAACAGGCGACGGGTCGGACGTCGGCGTCGGCAGAGGCGTCAGCAGAGACGTTGGCGTCGGCAGTCACGACACCCGGCGACGCAGCAGCGGCGGGGGCAGCGACGGAGGCGGTCCGGTCACGTGCGGCGACAACAGCGGCGGTCCGGTCACCGGTGCGGCGACAGCGGCGGCGCAGCAACGGCGGTGGTGGTAGCGACGGCGATGGTGGTAGCGACGACAGTCAGGGTTGGAACTTCACAACCCTAGAAAAACAGATTTTGTTTTCTCCAAGTCCGACGGCTCTGATACCATGTAGAAACAAAATATGCACGAGAGTAGAAGAAAGCACACGATGTAACGTGGAAACCCTCAACGCGAAGGAAGAAAAACCACGG